>NC_065923.1:57865714-58128456 GCF_024586455.1 Bactrocera neohumeralis | reverse complement strand
CTTTATGACAACGTCAGTGAGATGAAGACGGTTAGTTAACATAAATAAGTGAAGTAAATATTTTGAAGCAACTCAATATCGATTGCCAAATGTGTATATACAAGAAAATCGACTTTATACCTAAATATAAAATTGTGGAATTCTTCCAAATGCACTGCCGCTATGGCTTTATATCCACTTCAGTAAGATGAAGACGGTTAATAAACTGAAATAAGTGAAGTAAATGTTTTGAAGTAACTCAATATCGATTGCTAAGTGTGTATATACAAGAAAATCGACTTTATACCTAAATATAAGATTGTGGAATTCTTCCAAATCCGCTGCCGTTATGGCTTTATGTCAACTTCAGTAAGATGAAGACGGTTAGTTAACTTAAATAAGTGAAGTAAATGTTTTGAAGCAACTCAATATCGATTGCTAAATGTGTATGTACAAGAAAATCGACTTTATACCTAAATATAAGATTGTGGAATTCTTCAAAATGCACTGCCGTTATGGCGTTATGTCCACTTCAGTAAGATGAAGAAGGTTAATTAACTTAAGTAAGTGAAGTAAATGATTTGAAGCAACTCAATATCGATTGCTAAATGTATATATACGAGAAAATCGATTTTATACCTAAATATAAGATTATGGATTTAAATATGTGAAGTTAATGATTTGAAGCAAATCAATATCGATTGCTAAATGTGTATATACGAGGAAATCGATTTTATACCTAAATATAAGATTGCAAAATCTTTCCAAATGCACTGCCGTTATGGCTTTATGACAACGCCGGTAACATGAAGAAGGTTAATTAACTTACATATATATGAGAAGCAAATGATTCGAAGCAACTCGATATCTATTGCTAAAAGTGTATATAGAGAAACTCGCTTGTATACCAATATAAAGGATTGTGGAATTTTTCCAAATGTACTGGGCAATTGAAATGAACGAACTACGATTTGGGGCATGCACCTGGAATGTACGGTCCCTAAATTGGGAAGGTGCTGCTGTCGAGCTCCTTGTTGTCCGCGGGAAAATGAAAGCTGACCGCCGTCTAAGAAATGCTATGAACGGGACAAGGAATGAGGTGAGTAGGTCCTTGTGGCATTTACCACAGTGGCCACATAAAGAAGGAACTCGTTGGGGCAGAGAGACTGATGAACGTCTTTCCACATTCCGCATCAGAGCGAAATTCTTAAAAATATCGCTGATTTGCGCCTTCTCCCCGACGGAAGACAAGGACGGTGTGACCAAAGATGCCTTCTATGCGCGCTTTGAGCGAACCTATGAGAGAATCGAAACGTTCCGATAGACGGAAGACACATCTCCACTGTTTTAAACGTGCACACGATCGAAGTCCTAGCATGGACATGGACACCCGCCTCTGTGCAGCAAAGAAGCGCACGTTATCAAACACAAAGAAGCTTCGACGTCGAGAAACTGCAATCACAACAGGCAGCCGATGGATTTTCGTCCCGACTTGCACTCGTGCTCTCTGAGAGCACTCGTCAACAACTCGGTATAAGGGAACTGTGGAACGGCATTTAAAGCTCCTTACGTACAGGTGCAACCGAAACCATAGTTTTTCGGAAAAGACGAAAGAACAGCTGGTACGATGAGTAGTGCCGTGTCGCATCGGAGAGAAAACAGACTGCTTACCTCGCAATGTTACAATCAACCACAACACGTGCGGGATGGGATACATACCGAGACTTGAAGAGGGAAGCGATACGCATTTGCAGACAAAAACAGAGAAACGAAATGTTTGAGTACGAAAAGCTTGAAAAACTGGCCGACAGGGGTATTGCTCGAAAATTGTACGAAAAGATGCGGCGACTAACAGAAGGTTTCAAGACCGGAGTATACTCTTGTTAAACTCCCAGAGGTAATCTAGTGAGTGATACCCAGGGCATACTAAAACTATGTAGGAAACACTTTTCCAGCCTCCTGAATGGCAGTGAAAGTATAACGCCAGTAGAAGGCGAACCCGTTTCCCCCATCGATGACAATGGAGCAGACATTTTACTGCCTGACCATGAAGAAGTTCGAATATCAATTACCCGTCTGAAGAACAAGAAAGCGGCGGTAGCCGATGGATTGCCGGCTGAGCTCTTCAAATACGGCGGCGAAGACCTGATAAGAATAGGGTTACCATATACACTGATTTGTCAGCAAATTCCTTGATGTTGACCTTTGGCACTGATTCCCTGATTTTCGTGAAGATTCCCTGATTGGTTTCCTCCTGAATCGGCGATTTTTTAAATTATTATTTTTGAAGCGAGTGCGTGAAAAAAAGTGATCATCACAGCATTTTAGTCTATTTAGGCGTTTTTATGCGCCGCGCAGGATACATTTACATGAATCATATCACTTATGGCTGCGTTTCAAAACTCGACCGAGTTCAACACGCCCAGGTTTTTTTCGGTATAAAATTCCTGCGCGAGTTGAACTCGGTTGAGTTTTGGAACGCACACTATATGATATCGCCATCATACATAAATGTATACCGTCGCATGGAAATGCGACTGCACCATATGTCACACACATGTCTTGCCTGGAATTTACTTATATAATTTACTAATCACCGGTGTGTTCACAACTATTATATTTCATAAATTGAATCGGAATCCGGAATGAGAAATTTTCTACGCCTAATAGCTGAAACAGCGAACAACGTAAGCTCGCATTCCGAATCAGCTAATACGACCTGTCTTATAGAAGCGCAATGTAAATGATTCGCAACACCGCTTCTACCACCCACTTTTCCTGTAAAAACAAGTCAGCTGATTGATCTCTCACAAGGCAGGGTTACCAGTGTCGATATACTGTAGTAATTATAAAAACTGTCTTCCCTATGTTTGAAATTTTCTTAAACTAACTCAAATTCAGAGTCGAATGCTATTATTTATAAATATATAAACTATTTTTAATAGTTGATTTCAGTTTTAATACATATGCAACGGGACTGATTTTGACTGAGATCGATATGGTAACCCAAGATAAGTAGCACGCCTGACGACTGGAATTTAAGTGTGCTGTGCCCAATCCACAAAAAAAGGAGACCCCATAATCTGCGCCCACTACCGTAGGATAAGTTTTCTATCGAGCGTATTATGTGAAAGATTAAATCCCACCGTCAATTAACTGATTGGATCTGATCAATGTGGCTTTAGGCATGGTAAATCAACCACTGACAATCATGCGCTAAATTTTGGAAAAGTCCCGTGAAAGGAGAATCGGCACACACCCCCTCTTCGTCGATTTCAAAGCTACTTTTGACAGTACGAAAAGGAGCTGCCTTTATGTCGCGATATCTGAAATTGGTATCCTCGCAAAACTAACATGGCTGTGTAAACCGAAGTTCAGCAACACCAAAAGCTCCGTCATAATCGGGAAGGACCTCTTCGAGCCGTTCGATACCAAACGAGGTTTCAGACGAGGTGACTCTCTTTCATGTGACTTCTTCAACCTGCTGCTGGAGAAAATAATATGAGCTGCAGAACTAAGCAGAAAAGGTACAATCTTCTATAAGAGTGTACAGCTGCTGGCGTACGCCGATGATATTGATATCATTGGACTTTAGATAAGATGAAATATCCCCTGTCATCAAACAAAAAGTCGTCGCAGGCACCCACGTCACTGTTTTCAGTCATTAGCAAAAACCAAACTCTAGAAGTAACTCATTATCCCCGTCCTGCTATATGATGCAGAGGCATGGACGATGACAACATCTGATGAATTGATGTTACCAGTTTTCGAGAGAAAGGTTCTGTGGAAGATTTATAGTCCTTTACACATTGGCCACGGCGAATATCAATGGAAAGATAAGCTATATGAGATATACGACGATATTGACATAGTTCAGTGAATTAAAAGACAGCGGATACGCTGGCTAGGTCATGTCGTCCGAATGGACGAAAACACTCCAGCTCTGAAAGTATTCTACGCAGTACCCGCCGGAAGAAAAAGATCTCCACTCCGTTGGAAAGATCAGGTGGAGAATCGCTTGGAATCTCCAATTGGCGCCACCTTGAGAAAAGAAGAAACGACTGGCGCGCTGTTGTTAACTTGGCTATATCCGCGTAATCGGTTTCTACGCCAGTAAAAAAGAAGAAGATTACCTGATATCCGCATAAGAGCAAAAATTAACTGAAAGTAATTTAATTGAGAACTGCTCATTAATAGAATAAGAGGGAAAATAAATTTTAAGATTGATGATTTTCATTACTCAAGCGTAAATGTTTGTGATCGTATTGAGCTTAACTCCATCGCACTAGTGATTATCCCCTACGTATTAAGATATCTTTCAAGTACTGTAAATAATTATGTTGAAAATTTGTCTATAAAATGTTTATTAAAATATCACTAATTCTGGTTTTGACGATTTTCTTCTTTTTTATACTCTCGCAACAAAGTTGCTAAGGAGAGTATTATAGTTTTGTTCACATAACGGTTGTTTGTAAGTCCTAAAACTAAAAGAGTCACATATAGGGTTATATACACCAAAGTGATCATGGTGACGAGTAGAGTTGAAATCCGGATGTCTGTCTGTCCGTCCGTCTGTCCGTCCGTCCGTCCGTGCAAGCTGTAACTTGAGTAAAAATTGAGATATCATGATGAAACTTGGTACATGTATTTCTTGGCTCCATAAGAAGGTTAAGTTCAAAGATGGGCGAAATCGGCCCACTGCCACGCCCACAAAATGGCGAAAACCGAAAACCTAAAAAGTGTCATAACTAAGCCATAAATAAAGATATTAAAGTGAAATTTGGAACAAAGGATCACATTAGGGAGGGGCATATTTGGACTTCAGAAACACTAAATTTTACGGAAGAAATGGCAAAAAGAAGCTGCTCCCTGGCTTTTTTTAAAAATTAAAAATGGGCGTGGCGTCGCCCACTTATGGACCAAAAACCATATCTCAGGAACTACTATACCGATTTCAATGAAATTCGGTGTATAATATTTTCTTAACACCCTGGTGACATGTACGATATGGGGTGAAATCGGTTCACAACCACGCCTTCTTCCAATATAACGCTATTTTGAATTCCATCTGATGCCTTCTCTGTATAATATATACATTAGGAACCAATGATGATAGCGGAATAAAACTTTACAAATACGGTATTTGAAAAATATGTAAATGACGCATAATGAAATCCCGATTATCATTTTGTTATGCGAGAGTATAAAATGTTCGGTGACACCCGAACTTAGCCCTTCCTTACTTGTTTTTTTAATTGAAAACATTATTTAAATTTTCAAACATATGATTGTGGCAGATGAGATTAAAGCTTTGGGTGTGTTCAATGCAATTCATCGTTGTACATGACATAGTCCTTCATAATGCAATGGTTTCTTAAACGCTTTTGTAGCATAAACTCCATTTGCTGCAGAGGAAAATTGAAAACACGCTTAAAACTCATATTGTTTCTGTAGCATACTACACAAGATGTGTTAAAAATAATTATCAGAGATTTGGAGAAACTAATTAAAAAAAAAAAATTGTGTTAGGTAGGTTTCTTAAGCTCTAATTTTAACTAGCTGGCAAACTTTCTACTGGAAAACCGATTTTTACCCAAAAAAAGCACTAGCTGAAGAGAGAGCAAGTTGAGAGCGTAAGTTGAGAGGGCTTTTAGTTTCTGCTGGTGAAATTTCTGCTACCAGAAAAAAGCTTTGTTTATGAAATAACAGCTGTTTAAATATATGTACATATATAGTACATATACAAGCAATATTTGACACATCGGCTTTGATTTGGTTTATTTTCATTGTTTTGAATTGCGAAAACAATAATCATAATGATTAGTTTTAGATGTTGATATGAAGCGATTGGGAAAAATAACATTTGGATATTTCCGTCTCTTTTACTTTTGCGATATTTCATCCTTTGTGCTGAAAAAGAAGATTCGAATTTTATACATAGTTGAAAGTTGAAATTTGGTTTATAGTTGATTAATGAAATGTATTTAGTTTAGTTTTTAACAAATTATTCGCTCATTTACACTAAAACTTGACACCTATGACTCTTTCCGGAAAGATTTCGATAATTATTTGGTTTAAAAATAACAGGTTCTCCAAGTAGAGGTACTTTTTTTAATAGCATTTTTTAGGCATGATCACGCATAAGTCGTATCAAGCTGTCATGTTTGTTTTGTTCAGTATTGTTTTTCTTTTCAACAAGGAAAGACTTACGCCTAAACAACGTTTACAAATCGTTCAACTTTATTACCAAAAATCACGTTTTGTAAAAATTGTGTTTTGCGGGCTTCGCTCAACTTATGGTCAGCATAATATGCCTACGCTTTGCTCTAGGCTCTTGAAAAAAATTAAAATAAAATCAATAAATAAATTTAGACTGTCTCCTGAACTCAAGGTAGTCAATTTCAACAGCGTTCCAAATTTAAGTTGGCACATATATAACGTTTTTTAAAATTTCTATCGAACAACTTAATACTTCATTATTTATGTTAATTTAATTTCCGTAAAATTTTTGATTAGGTTATCATTTCGATATTCACGTTGACACTTTTTATGAAAAAGTAGTTTAATACATATATCCACTAATTACACTGTGATAGCTTTTTTCAAAAAAAAAAAGACAAGACCAAATTCGACGGTTTCCCTCCTATTTTGGGTCCTACGAATCGAACTGCATCATTACTTTTTTGAGTTACAATCATGGTTTCATACAAAAATTTTTGTTGAAGTTTTTCATCAAAGTGGCCCATTGTAAGAGAAAGGCACATTTTCTTCGGTCTCTAACTTTTTTAATGTTGACTTTTTTGGTAAACTTTCTTTGGCAAAGCTTCTCAGAATAAGTCCGTCTTTAAGTTCTTAGATGACTGTAAACCCCAAAATCAATGTTTTTTGTGTCCTTATAGCCAATATGTCGAAAAAACTGAAATTTAATCCATTTTTTTTTTAATGTTTTTTCCCTTACGTTTCGTCTATATTTTAATTTACCCTTTGATACTTATACATTAAGTGACATCTTGTAATAGTAAGAAACTTAAGCAAAGACAATGTTCTGAGCAAACTAACCATTAGAAAAAAAACTTAACAAAATTTGTATTTTTTAAAAAAGCTACACTAACTATGTTTGTTTGTGCCATGTCGTCACTTGGAGATTTCACAAGACCGTTTGAATACGATGGTACGACAGCTGAAATTATCGCAAAGACAAGCGATTTGCCTAGCACATCATCTTCGATCGGTAAATATATTGTCTGAAGATGTGAAGGTGTATGGATACCGCAAAAGACAGGAGGAGCTTTTAGATTTCTTTGAGGTTAATGGCGACAATACTTTTTCGTATTGTAAAAATATTCCTGGTCTTATGCAATACATGAACTGTGAGTACAAACCAGAGCAATGGCGCTTGTTTATTGACTCGTCGAAAAATAGTTTAAGAGCAGTATTGCTGTATGTGGATAACACAAAAAATCCGGTTCCAATCGCCATAAGCTCTAACACAAAGGAAACATACGAAGCAATGAAATTAATTTTGGACAGAGTTCAGTATCAGCAGCATCAATGGAAGATATGTGCGGATTTAAAAGTTATCGCCTTGCTTACTGGTTTGCAGACAGGATACACAAAAAATATGTGCTTCATTTGTCATTGGGACTCAAGGTACCGCGGAAACCAATATAGAATGCGTGATTGGAAGCTTCGCACAGAATAACATTTAAATGTGGCAAATGTTATCCATATTCCGCTGATACCAGCTAATAACATTTTGCTACCACCACTGCACATAAAATTGAGAATTGTCAAAAATTTCATAAGAGCAATAAATCGGGATGCCGAATCTTTTAAATGTTTGACAGAAATATTTCCAAGACTAAGTGTTGCGAAAATAAAAGAAGGTATTTTAAGTCTTTTAATAGAACGAATGTTATGTTGATACATTCTTTTCAGGTGTTCTCAATGGCCCCGATATAAGAAAACTAATGAAGAACGCAAAATTCGGAGAACTTCTAAGGCCAAATGAAAAAATTGCCTGGAACTCCGTTATGACCGTTATAAACCATTGCTTAGGAGTGCACCGGTCCAAAGATTGGCAAAAATATGTGGATGACATGGTAGACTCTTTTGAAGAAATAGGTGTGAATATGTCCTTAAAAATTCATTTCCTTCACCATCACAAGGACCATTTTGAGCAGCAAGTTCCGACTGAATCCGATGAGCATGGAGAAAGATTTCACCAAGTCGCCGCCCCCCTTGAGCATTGGTACAGCGGCAAAAAGCTTGACTCGTTGCTTGCTGATTTGTGTTGGACATTAATAGATGAGTCTTATTAAATTTAATTTAAATATTTTGTACAAATTTATGATACTTATTGATAACACTTATAAGATACAAAAAAAATAAAACAGCACACAAACATAGCTAGTGTAGCTTTTTTAAAAAATACAAATTTTGTTAAGTTTTTTTTCTAATGGTTAGTTTGCTCAGAACGTTGTCTTTGCTTAAGTTTCTTACTATTACAAGATGTCACTTAATGTATAAGTATCGAAGGGTAAATTAAAATATTGACGAAACGTAAGGGAAAAAACATTAAAAAAAAATGGATTAAATTTCAGTTTTTTCGACATATTGGCTATAAGGACACAAAAAACATTGATTTTGGGGTTTACAGTCATCTAAGAACTTAAAGACGGACTTATTCTGAGAAGCTTTGTCAAAGAAAGTTTACCAAAAAAGTCAACATTAAAAAAGTTAGAGACCGAAGAAAAATGTGCCTTTCTCTTACAATGGGCCACTTTGATGAAAAACTTCAACAAAAATTTTTGTATGAAACCATGATTGTAACTCAAAAAAGTAATGATGCAGTTCGATTCGTAGGACCCGAAATAGGGGTAAACCGTCGAATTTGGTCTTGTCTTTTTTTTTGACTATCACAGTGTTATTTTTAAGTTTACTTCTCCAGTATAAAACTTTACTTTTCAGTATATAGCTGAACTAACTTTTCAATATCATCTTAATAGACATATTGATCAATGCTCACCAAGTTTTTAACTCTCGTTCCTCGACCTACATACTTTAATCTTTCGTGTGACCGAAAATATCATTGTATACATGTATATTTATATGGACATATATAACAAAATATATTATTACTTTTTATACTCTTGCAACATGTTTCTAGAGAGTATATGTAATAGTTTTATTCACCTAACGGTTGTACTTATCACTTAAAACTAATCGAGATAGATATAGGGTTATATATATAAATGATCAGGATGACGTGACGATTTGAAATCCGAGTGACTATCTGTCTGTCCGACCGTCCGTGCAAACTGTGGCTTGAGTAAAAATTTAGATATCTTGATGAAATCGGATCACTTCCACGCCCACAAAACACTATTAAGAGACAAACTATAAAGAGCAATAACTGAGCTTTATTGGAGCCGGTGGGAAAATTGAACGAAGGGCGTGGCACTGTCCACTTTTTGGTAAAATCACATATCTTGGGACCCGATTGACCCGTTTTAACAATTTCACAATTTGGTAATTTACATTACCCTAATATTTTTATATCACATTATGAAAATGGGTGAAATTGCACTACAACCACGTCTATGTTCTTCCCAAATAACACCATTTTTAATTCCATTTGATTCTTTCACTTTCCAGTACACCAATCAAGAAGAAAGGTTAGGTTACGTTAGATGGCTGATCAAAGATCACACGTAGACTAATAATATAGTACTTTGTGATGCCATTGAAAAAGAACTCCCCTGTTCGAACTTACAGATTGTCGAAGCGCTTTGTAGCCGATACATAGTTACACAGACGCTTAACTTCAACACCCGCCAGTTCGGTGGGATGTACCAAAGGTATGCGCTCCCAAGTGTCTGAGTCTTGACCTCCTAAACGCGGGACAGTCAAGTAGGAAGTGCTGGCTTGTTTCTACCGCATCTTCTTCCAAACAGCTTCTACAGTCGGCATCTGGTAAGATACCCATTCTTACCGCATGTAAGACAATAGGACAGTGGCCTGTTAAAAGTCCCACTAATAATGAGAGGTTAGCCTTACTGAGGGCCAAGAGATCATTAGATCTCCTGCGGTCTATTCTGGGCCAAAAGGCTTTTGTAACCGCACAAGTACCGATGCTGGCCCAGCGTTGAACGAGCATTCGCGTGGCTCAGCTATCTAGTAGTAAAACACAAGAAGATGCAGGAGCACCGATCCGTTCCCATTCTACCGATAATGATTCTAGGATCCTTGCTAACTCATCAGCTTTGCAATTACCTGCAATTCCACTGTGGCCCGGCACCCATACCAGTCAATTTACAAAAACTCTAGCTGCTATAGATAGCGATGTTAGACATTCTTCGCCAACCCTGAACGCACTGTGAATGAGTTCAGGGCTAGTATTGCCGCTCTACTATCTGAGTGAATGGTCACTTCTCTGAAGGTTGATGCACTCCGTAGCAGCAAATCTGCTGCTACCTTGATGGCTGCGACCTCAGCCTGGAATACACTACAGTAGTCGGGAAATCTGAAACAGGAGTTGATAGAGAGCTCCTGACAGTAGACCCCTCCACCAACCTTCCCCCCAAGCTTTGCCCCATCCGTGAAGTAGCTTGCTGCCCCTCTCCTCTAACGGCTTTTTCCCACCCATACCTCTCTCGTCGGTATATGGGCAGAGAAGGAGCCGCCAGAGTTCGGTGTGGCGAGTCCATGATCCAGATGATCCGGTATGCAGTCAAAGTTTGTGAGGATAGTCGAATTTCCAGATACGCGTTCCTTTAAGGATCCTGATTCTCTGAGTCTGATAGCCACCTTTGCGGCTATGCACCTACCGGCAATGTCCACCAGCGTTATGCTCAAAATAGCATTAAGTGCCATGGTTGGGGTGGCTCTTAACGCACCACATATGCTGATTAGCGCAGCCCGTTTAACGTTTTCGAGTTTCTTGGCCAGTGTGGTCTTTCCTAAAGCCCTCCACCACAAGAAGACTCCATAGAACAAGATGGGCTTGACTATGGTGTCATAGACCCAGAGGACTACTTTCGGTGAGAGGCCCCATCTTTTGCCAATAGCTCCTCTACAGCAGTATAAGGCAATAGATGCCTTTTTTGCTCTCTCTTCGATATTCGGCTTCCATAAAAGCTTCTTATCCAAGATGAGCCCTAAATATTTCACCTTATCCGCCGGTTGCAGGCGAATACCTCCCATCTGCGGCAACGGCGCCACCGGGATTTTATATTTTCGGCTGAATAAAGCCATTTCTGTTTTGTATGGATTAATGGCGAGTCCACTTCCGACCGCCCATTTTGTTACAACGCTGAGATATCCCTGCGTCAGCTCGTACACGGTGCCAAGAAACTTTCCCTTGACCATAGGTGCTACATCATGTGCATAGGCAATCTCCCGACAGCCGCGATCCTCTAATTTTTTGAGCAATTCGTCAACGACTAGGATCCATAGAAGAGGAGAGAGAACCCCACCTTGTGGTGTTCCCCTACTCACACTTCGTCTCGCACGCGCGCTGCCCCATTCTGTTTCGATCACTCTGTCGCACAGAAGACTGAGAATGAGGTGCTTGAGGTTCGATTCAACCCCAAGACCGTCAAGAGCAGTTACTACTGCTTCAGGCAGGACATTGTTGAAAGCTCCCTCGATATCAAGGAAGGTCCCAACAGGCAAGTCCTTGGCTTCAATGGCTTCCTCGAGCCATGACACAATAGTATGCAAGGCAGTATCCACTGACCTGCCTTTACGATAAGCATGTTGTGCTCCTGACAGATAGTCTATCGGAATGCGAATTCTTATATACCAGTCCATCAGTCTCTCCAGAGTCTTTAGCAAGAAGGAGGAGAGGCTGATTGGCCTGAAATCCTTGGCCGTGACATGGGAGCCCCTGCCAGCCTTCGGGATGAACGTAACCTTGACTCGTCTCCAGGCCCCTGGATGTAACCTAATCTGATGCAGTTTGCATAGATAGGTGCCAACCAGCTGCATGACACCTTAACAGCCTGTTGCAGCTGCGCTGGCATGATGCCGTCTGGTCCCGGGGACTTGAATGGTTTTTCGCTCATCCAGAATGCCGACAAAGGCCGCACAACCGTCATGCTTCACCCCAAGAGATCCCCTCACAAAGGACATGTTGCTCGGGAAGTGAGCGTCGAGATGCATCTGAAGTGCTTCTTCACTGCTGAGGGCCCACTTCCCATTCGCGTCCTTGAGATACCCCAGGGACACTGGGGTTTTTACGAGAATACGCCTGAATCTAGAGGACTCGTGACAGCCTTCCACTTTTTCACAGAAGCTCTTCCACGAGGTCCTCTTAGCCTTTCTTAACTCGGATTTATATATTGAAAGTCCTGCTGTATACAAAGCCCAGTCTTCAGATAACCCACTTCTGCGGGCCCTGTTGAATAAACGCCTACATGACGCTCTGATAACTGAGAGCTCCGTAGTCCACCATAGAGGTTTCCCTTTACCTTTCGGTGATTTCCGTGGACAGGACCTCTACAGCGCAGCATTGCACGCTAAGCTGAAGACTTCAACCCACTCCTTCACCGCATCGGTAGTGGCCAACGAGTCCACTCCCGATGAGCATGGGAGAGTTTGCCGAAGCCTCCTGCGATAACCTTCCCAATCCGTATTCCTAGGGTTTCTAAAAGATTTCCTAGGCGGACCTTCTCCGACTAGACTAAACTCGATGTACCTGTGATCTGAAAAGGAGTGATTGTCGAGGACCCTCCAGTTCGAGATCAGCGGGGCAATCCCTTGTGAGGTTAGGGTGAGGTCGAGAACCTCCTCCCTACCTGCAGTCACAAAAGTAGGAGAGTTTCCTCTGTTACAAATGCGAAGATTTTCGCTAATAATGAAATCAAAATTCGACTCACCTCTATTATTAGTATCCGAGCTACCCCAGATTTGGTGTCGCGAGTTAGCATCGGAACCGATGATGATGCCAATGGCAGTTTTAGATGCTTCGGCTAAGGTCCTCCTTAGCAGAAAGGGAGGTGGCTCCACCACATCATCGTGTGGCATGTACGCGGAGATAAGCCAGATGTCTCCGGTGTCACACTCCAGTTTCGCTGTCACTACGTCAGCGTTGCTGAAATTAGGTAGAAGAAATATCGTTAATTCATTTCTTACCAAAATACAGGCCCTGTTCCTTCCTGCATCCTTGGCCATCAGGAGCCTGTGGCTCTTTGTCCTCAATCCAGAGATCCCGTTACCAGTCAGCTACGGTTCCTGGATTAGGACGACATCAGCTCCGTCTTGTTCCAGACGAAGCAGTAGATTGGCGGAGGCCGCCTTCGCATGCTGGCCATCAGGAGCCTGTGGCTCTTTGTCCTCAATCCAGAGATCCCGTTACCAGTCAGCTACGGTTCCTGGATTAGGACGACATCAGCTCCGTCTTGTTCCAGACGAAGCAGTAGATTGGCGGAGGCCGCCTTCGCATGCTGGAGGTTAATTTGGAGGAATTTCATCCTTCAGACTAACCTCCAGGAGCATTATTTCAGCGCCCAAGTCATGATCGACCCGCAACCCCTCAAACAGTTCTTCGAGGCTGAAGACGGAGTCGCCGATCGACGAACCGCCCCCAGTACTCGCCAGTTAATAGATACTTTCAGCACTACCATTTCAAAACCATAACTAATGGCTCCCTTTGTTTTGCTGAGCCGGCCGATGGATTCCGTATTTAGCATTATCAGCGCTTGCCGATACGGTTCATCGGTTCTCTCTAGCCTTAAAACTCTCCAATCTTGCGTTGGAAGTGAAGGATTGCAATATCTGAGGATTTCCTCGATCTCACTCGCAGAGGAAAGTTCGGCCGGCAGCCAAACGCGAGCCCTAGGACGAATAGGAAGATCCTCTTTGGCCACGGCCTCCAGTCTGGCAGTCTTACTTTGCAGTAAAAGTTTCCCAAATCCAACCAAAACTATTCAAGCTCCAATGTACCGAATATATGGACCCCAGTATCTATACATAACTTTTGTCCGAAAATATCGGCCAATGTATGGGATATACAATTGAAATTTAGAGATAATCCTTTCCTGACGATAGTAACTCTGTGTATCAAAAATGGGTTTAATCGCATCAGTACTGCCCCCATTTACTGAATATAAAGATTTTCGAACTTCCGGGTGACTTTACACCATATGATGATCGTGTTTGAGGTACCTTAATGAAACCCAGGGAACATTTTTTAGTATATGATATGATAACAGTTAATAGATAAAATCGTGTCGATACTACCAACTCCCATATACTATATAATGGGTTGTCAAAAAACGTCTTGCGGTATTTTAATTGAATTTTTTTTTTTTTATTGAAATTGAAATGAATTTTTGATGACTCATGCCCAGCTCTTAACCGATGCTACGGCTGCTACTATGCCGGTCTCTTTCGACCAATTCAGCGATTTTATCGCAACGACAGGCCTTCCGGAGCGTGGCGCATCTTCGACCACCTCTACACCAGAACGAAAACGTTGAAACCATCGTTGTGCGGTGGAAATGGAAACTGTATCGAATCCATAAACTGCACAAATTTTATTGGCGGCTTGAGATGCATTTTTGCCTTTAACGTAGTAGTACTGAAAAATATGCCGTATTTTCTCTTTATTTTGCTCCATGTTTGCGACACTATAACTCACGAACGACTTAAAAAAAAACGACAATCAATCAAACACGTGTTAGCGCGTGAAATGAGCTTTCCAAAAAGGTGTAGCATGACCCGATGCGACGAATAAAACTAGAACTACGCGCTTTCAGCGCCAACTAGCGAAAATACCGCAAGACTTTTTTAACAACCTATTATATAACAATTTTCGTTTTTCTAACAAATACACCATAAGGAATTTCCCTAGCTTTTATTCTTGCAAGTTGCAAGAGTATAAAATGTTCGGTTGCATCCGAACTTATCCCTTTCTTGCTTGTTTCATTTTACTATATGAGATATTGTACATATATTATATATGTTAAAAGAAACTCATAAATGCAACGTGCGAAAATACTGGTATAGTAATTTTAAAAATGATTAAATTGAAGTGTTTAACTTAAATTCAATGACCGGATTTACATTACTTGCATTTAAAAAGTAAATTTTGTTTCGAATATTGTCAATTAAAATAATAAAATTCAGTGCAGTTTTCATTATTTCATTGAACTAAAATAAAATAAACTTAATTATGATGGACACAATACTAAAGGAGTTAGTAAGGTATATAAATTTAATAAAATGAATGAAAATGTTGTATCTGTTGAATATGAATGACTTCGAAAACGTGAAATGCAATGGATAAAAATCAAGTATAATGTGTTGTAATGATTCCGAAATACTTCTGACATTTCATCATGCTTATACTATGTTCGGACCGACAATGAAAACTAGTTTTCGTCCATGTAAAATCTGTCAAACGAAAACCCAGTTTTCGCTGAAAACTACTTGAAAACTTACATTCCACTCATTATAATCGGTGCCTGCTCTAGTTTAATCGATGTTTTTGGAAGACATATTTTGCCGGGCCTAAATTGTCACTTGATATTTGTTTACATTCCATATACAAATACAGCTGTCACTTGATATTCTCATATGAGGGGGATTCTCTTGCTCTTGCAAAACCCTCGCACGTGGCACGAATTGCAGAATTTTCTTCTTGGTGCAACGGCACAACAAAAAACACACGCAGAAAATTATTTGCAATGGCTGTAAAATATGTCAGACCAAAAGCCATGTTTATTTTCGTACCGTCATATATCACCAGGTTCTGCAATGGGTGCTTTCTTGGCCTTGCATATTTCGGTATAGGATTTTTACATTTTATGTCATCGTGCAATCTTGCAAGAGCAAGAGAATGCCGCTATTGATAGTTGTCAGTGAAATCTCATCGAAAACACACATTGTCGGTCCGAACATGGTATTACAATCGAATTAAACGAGTTGTCGATGCGCAGTGACGGCGAAAATCTGAGTTCTAAAGTTACCGAACATTTTATGCTCTTGACACTTGCAGGAATTAAAGCCACCGAAATTCCTTGAGGTCAACATGTTTCTTTTAAACATTCAATATTCGATCAAATCGTAAATAAATTTCAACCTAATTTTGTATCTTCTTGCATAAACTTAGATTTCGTTTTATTGCTATATTTTCATTCGCCTCTTTAATGAGATATATGTGATATGCAATATTAACTCGATAAAGGTGACAAAATTTAACATATTGAGTTAATGAGGAAAACCTCCGCGGAAAACCAGAGGATCGTAATTCATTATATTAGGGATATGAGGTTTAGACCAGAGTATAGACGAATTCCATTCTAATTCAGCGCTATACTACAAGGTGCGTTCTAAAGTAAACAGGACTTAAAAAAAAAACAGAACAAATGGTTTTTTTCGGCAAAATCAATTTATTTTATTCAAAGTAGTCTCCTTTTGCTTCAATACAGCATTTTGAACGGTCCAAAAGCATGTTGCAAGAGTGTTTTAGCTCGTTGGCCGGTATGGCCGCCTGTATGCCGGTGCAAGTCTTTTGAATGGCCTCTACGTCTGCATAACGCTTTCCTTTGATGACCAAATGCATTTTTCCGAAAAGGAAGAAGTCGCACGGTGTCATATCAGGTGAATACGGGGAGTGAGTAATGGTTAAAATGATTTTTGGTCAAATAATCGGTCACAAAGTCGATCGATGTGAGCAATTTTTGGTCGTCAGTCAATTTGGTCGGAACAAACCGTGCACACACCTTTCGTAAGCTCAAACGTTCGGTCAAAATGCGATAAATCGATGTTTTGGAGATGTTCAATTCCATTTCCATGAATTTCAATAATAATTTCGGCTGATTTTTGACGAATTCACGCACAGTTCGGTGGAATCTCCGGTGATCACGGATTTTGATTGGCCCACATGTTGATCGTCATTTATGTCCTCACGACCACTTTGAAAACGTTGAAACCACTCGTGCATTCTGCTACGGAATAGGTAATCATTGCCATAAACTAGTTTAATCAATTGAAACGTTTCGGTAAAAGTTTTATCAATTCTAAAATAAAATTTAATGTTGGTTCTTTGTTCGAAGCACATTTTCTCTGCTCGTTCTCATCCTAATAGGACATGGGTAAAGGCACTACAGTGGTCTGGGATTCTGACACTAAAGCTCTCGACAGAAGATCCCACCTCCAAACTTCCCCTTGAGCTTCGATCTATCCGTGAAAAATGTTCCTGCCATACATTATTGAAATTCCTCTTAATGTCGAGAAATGCCCGCACACACAGAAGCGTGTAGAGCAGTGCCTACGGACCTGCTTTTGCTGTAGGCATGCTCGGATTGTTACCCCTGGTGGCAAAGTTCATAAGCCGCTCCCAGTTCTTCAACAAAAACGAAGATAGGAAATCATATGAGAGCTCTTACCGGCCTTCATGATGAGCGCCACCCTTACCTGCCTACAAGCGGAGGTATGACGCCTTTCTACTTTATACAGCGCCTAAGTGCCGCTACCGCTGAAGCCTCTTTTGCAGCTTTTGTTGAACAATTTTCTACGTGAAGATCTAATCTCCGATAATTCGATAGTTTCCACCAAAGAGGTTCCCCTTGCCTTTCTGAGTAGTACGCAACACTGTACACCCAACGTACTCATCTATTTCGAGAGCTGTGAGCGCTGAGTTGCGCGATCGGTTGAGATGTT
The DNA here is from genome assembly GCF_024586455.1 of Bactrocera neohumeralis. Lineage (NCBI taxonomy): Eukaryota > Metazoa > Arthropoda > Insecta > Diptera > Tephritidae > Bactrocera > Bactrocera neohumeralis. Next base: position 58,110,807 of record NC_065923.1, on the reverse strand, counting down.
CGAAGCTTTCTGCAAAAAATGGTCTCAATTCCCTGGCCAGTTCTTCCGAGCCCAGGGTAAGTTCAAAGACTTCCTTAAATTAATGTCCAGTTAATAATTTGATTTTTATTTAATTTAAGGTTACATGTAATTTAATTTCACTCTTAACTCTCCTAATGCTTTACTAATAATAATCTTAATGTTATGCTAGCACCGGTTTTTATCCCTTCTTGTGCCTAATTTTCTCATTAGCTATGTAAGCTTGTGCGTATATGCTTATGAGGGCGTAGGTATAAAAAACGTATGTTTGTGCGTATGTATATATGTACCTGCTTGCAAAGTGCAAGCGAAAAAGAGAACATACAAAAAATGCAATTATGTATAAATCATAGAAAACCGTAGCATATGTATATGGATGTAAGAAATGATGTGCATATACATAAGCGGTGCTCTCACAAAGGTGAATAGCCTAATTCATGGTCACGGTCATCCGATTTTGCACAGTGACATGCTTCTGACCAAACATGCTCCCCCCATTGAAATGCTTGCATTTCAATCCGAAATAGGTAATGGTGCAATTTTATGGACTGCTCTCCTTATAATCCCTTTCGTAGTTTTGATGTCCACAACCCTCACCTTGCCGTCTGAACCAGGGACGATGTTGATAATTCTCCCAAGTGACCAATGCTGTGGGGGCAAGTTGGATTCATGGATGATGACCATTTGACCAATTTCGATGTTGGCTTCCGGTTTCAACCACTTCGAGCGTTGTTGTAGGCTAAGAATATAGTCATGTGACCATATGTCCCAGAAACGCTGCTTCAAATACGTCACCCGCTGCCATTGCGTTAACGAAGATACTGTGTTCATATTGATAGCTTCATCTGGCATCGACAGTAATGATGTCCCAATCAATAGATGAGCCGGAGTTAGAGCTTCGCCATCATTGGGGTCATTTGAAAGCGGTGTCAGCGGACGAGAGTTCAAAATAGCTTCTACTTCAACTACGACGGTCTGAAGTTCTTCATATGTCAGGTGTGCGTTTGAGATGTTTTTTAGCAAAATGGATTTCATTGATTTAACTGCCGCCTCCCATAAGCCCCCAAAATGTGGAGCACGAGGCGGAATAAAACAAAACTCAAAACCAGTGTTGCTGCTATAACTAGTGATGTCATCAGTAGCCGCTTTATTGAAGAATTGTTGATGAAAATCCCTCAATTTGGCTTGAGCACCAACGAAATTTGTGCCGTTGTCGCAGTAAATGCGTCGAGGTATGCCGCGTCTTCCTACAAAACGTTTTAGACAAAGTATAAAATTATTAGTAGAGAGGTCGGATACTAATTCTGCATGTATGGCTTTGGATGCGAAGCATACAAAGATTGCCATGTATGTTTTGTATGGAGCTCTTCCACGAAGACGATAAGTTGTACTGAAAGGGCCGCAAAAGTCAACGCCGCTAACTAGAAATGGACGTTGCACTTGCAAGCGATTGGCAGGAAGATCCGCCATAATTTGACCCATTAATTTAGGTTTATAATGGAAACAGAGCACGCAATTTCGAATGATTTTCCTTACAATTTCGCGAGCATTTATAACCCAGACTCGCTCACGCAAGAGAGTTATTAAAACTTTTGGACCAGCATGTAAATGCTTTCGATGAAGATATTCTATGTATAAAGATGTAAATCGATGATCTTTTGGAAGAAGTGCGGGAAATTTTGCGTCAAAAGGAATTGGTGCTTTTGACAAACGGCCACCGACTCTGAGGACTGAAACTGTCACTCCGTTAAGATTCATTTCATGTAGAAAAGGAGTCAGCTTCTGTACTAACGATTTAACTTCTTGTTGTTTCTGAAGTCTTTCAATTTCCTCAGCGAATTCGATCTGTTGGATAGCTACGACGATTCGCCACCAAGTATGATCGAGTTCCTCTAACGGTAGATGAAGTATCATTGCTGGCGTTAATTTGTTGTTAACAGCGACTTTGTTGAAAACACGAAATATATATGCAGCGACACGAAGTAATCGGTGGTACGATGAACTGCGGTTGATGATGATATTGATGATGTTTCCCTCGTTGCTGCTTTTGCTACACTTGAGGTTGATTCTTTTCCGTCGTTCCAAATCTTCGATTTTAATGTTATATTCCTTCTTGCTTGCAGGCCATTCCGATGAATTTTTCATTAGAAACTCTGGTCCAGAGAACCAAATCGTACTTACAAGATCCTGAGCGCTACAGCCGCGTGAAACGATGTCTGCAGGATTTTGTGTACTTGGTACGTGTTTCCATCTAATGCCTTCTGAAATTTCCTGAATTTCAGAGACTCGATTGGCAACGAAGCAATTTAGTGTCGCCGAATGAATGCTGAGCCACTTTAGCACGATCTCTGAGTCAGTCCAAAAATATATGTTAGTGCAAAATTTTAATACCTTATCCTTAATTTTTTGCCAAGTCCTACTCAGTAACAGTGCTGCACATAACTCCAAACGAGGAAGCGATTGCGCTTTAATCGGTGCCACTTTAGATTTAGCAATAAGTAACGTAGTTTTGTAAGTGTCGTTTATAATAGAACGTACGTAAATGCAGCACCCATATGCGCGCGTTGATGCGTCTGCGAAGCCATGAACTTCACAGCGAGAATTGGATGTTGTTTGTACATGTCGAGGAACTTCTATTTTATTAATGAAATTTAAATCGGTTTTAATCTGCAACCAAATATTATGAAGATCGGGTGGTAGTGTTTCATCCCAATCTAAACGACGAATCCAAATTTCTTGCATTAATATTTTGCCACGTATAATAACGGGGCTCAATAAACCGAGGATATCAAATATTTTGGAAATAATTGATAAAACAGATCGCTTTGTAGCTGACTGTATATCTGGTAATTCATAGCGATAACAAAGGGTATCAGCTAAAGGTTTCCATGACGTACCTAAGGCTTTGGTAATGTTTTCTTCAGTTGTTTTAATTACAACTTCATTATAGGATGCGTCAGATAATTGTGTAGAATTCGAGTGCCATTTAGTCAGAGAAAGACCATGAGAACGAAGAACTTCTATAAGTTCACTTTTTAGTTTTTGTAAGTTGTCTATGCTATCTGCACCAGTTAACAAATCGTCAACATAAAAACTTTCACGAATAGCAGACGATGCTAGAGGAAAGGCAGCTTTATTGACATCAGCAATATGAAATAAACTGCGAACAGCTAGAAATGGTGCAGAAGCCAAACCGTAAGTTACAGTTTTGAGTTGAAATAACTGCAATGGCTCATGAGGTTCGTTTCTCCACAAAATGAGTTGATATCGTTGATCTTGATCGTTAATCAAAAATTGTCGATACATTTTTGATATATCGGCGGTTAATACGTGGGGATATAAACGAAATGATAATAATGTGATGATTAGTTCTGGTTGAATTGTTGCTCCAACCATGAGTATTTCATTTAATGAATGATCAGAAGTAGTGCGCGCAGAGGCGTCGAATACAACCCGAAGTTTGGTCGTAGTACTTTGTGGACGGAGTACACAATGATGTGGAATTATATAGTGCGAGCTATTGAAATTAAAGTTTTTTATGGCAATCATGTGCCCGAGTTCAATATATTCCTTTATGAAATCCGCATACATGTTTTTTAGTAGTTTATTGTTAGATAGACGTCGTTCAAGAGCGAGAAATCTTTTCCTGGCATTATGGAAAGAGTTGCCTAATATTGTCGGTGAAACCTTAAATGGTAACCGTACTTGTACACGTCCATCATTTTTCACTTGAACGTTTTCAATGAAGTGTTTTTCGCATAAACGTTCTTCTTCGGACAATGTTGCTTCCTTTGCAGTGAAATTTTCAATTTCCCAAAAACGTTGAAGAATCGAATCGATATTCGATAGATTTGAATTTAGTGTGACATTGCAAATGGATGGGCGGGAATTTGAAAGCCCTTCAAAATTGCCCCCTACAATCCAACCTAATTTGCTGTTTTGAAGGCGTGGTAAGCCTTTTCCAAGTGAAATTGTGCCTCCTTGAAGGCTCTCAAAAAATATTTCTGCATTGAGCAATAAATCTATACGTTGCGGTTTGTAGAAGTATGGATCCGCAAGCTGAAGATTTTCAGGAATATTCCATTTAGAAGTATTTATAAAACTACTAAGAATTTGCGTTGTAATATGTTTAGTTATAACGAATTCTGACATACAAGTAAAATCTCCAATACGAGATTTGATTTTCGCATTTACTGCATACTTTGAATTAGAACGAATATCTGAAATACCTGAGATTTCCTGATATGAAAAAAACCTTTTGAGCTGCAGGCGCTTTGCTGTTTCTTCGGTGATGAAATTCAATTCGGAACAGGAATCCAATAACGCGCGAGCTGGCTGCATTACTCCAAATTTATCTTGTATGTAAATTAAAGCTGTCGGTAATATCGCTCTTTTACGTGTGCATGCGACGAGTGAAACCGATGGATTGATTGCTGACTGATGCGATGGATTCGGCGAAGTAAATGACACAGATGTATTGTCTTTCCCTTTAAGGTCTAATGTTTGTGCAAATGGATAATTTGTAGTTCCAACGGTGGCGAAATGAAGATGAGAGTGGTGCGATTGATGACATACACGGCAACGTGATTTTGATGGGCATTTCGATACGGTGTGTCCTTTGCGTAAGCAATTGATGCAAGCTCCTGCTTGCTTCACCCAATCAAAACGCATCTTAGCTGACAACTGTAGAAATGAAGGACAATTGTTTAAGCTATGCTCTACATTGTTGCAATGTATACAAGTCGACATCGCATTAACGAATGAATTTGCATTTTTCTTACCACGTAGCTTCCAATCTCGCTGTGTTACCTTAGAGTTTTCACCGTTTGAACAGGATTCTAAATACTGACAGCGCCGATTCAACCACTTATAGCAATCGTCCCACGATGGCAAGTAGTCAAACTCTTGCTTTTGATTGTATGCTGATTTGGAATCGGAATCAATTTTGGTTAAGACGATATGAATTAGCATTGAATTCATTATGTCACTTTCTGAGCCCAACGAGAGCAATGAACCTCGAAGAGCTGCAACAGTGTCAATAATATTACGTAGACTTGTTGCGTCAGATCTTTTCATAACCGGAGTGTTGAAAAGCGATGTAATATGATCTTGAAAAATCAATACGTTGTTGTCGTATCTTTCCTTGAGCCGCTGTATAGCCTTCGGGTAATTTTCTTCGGTTACCTGAAAGGGTTCGATGACGCTAAGGGCTGGTCCTGAAAGACAGTTTAAAAGATAATTAAATTTGTCCACCTTTGGCATTGTTGGATCATCATGCACCATATTACAAAAAGTGCGGAAAAAACGTTTAAATTCCGCATATTTGCCGTCAAATTTAGGCAATTTGAGTGAAGGCAATCGATTATGGTAACTGCTAGTATTTCCAAAAGTTGTTGCGTTGAAAATGCTAGTGTTCAACTCAGAAACGCGGTTTCTGGGGTTGATTAACGAAAGTATTTTAGATTTTATTGAAATGTACGTTTCTTCAATCTCTGCTCCAGATTGGTCTGACGGAGAAAGAGCTTCAATATTGTTCTGGATGTCACAAATATGTTGAAAGTAGGACTCAACAATTTGTAGTCGACATTCGAGAACATGCGTATCACTATCGACTTCTTCACAAGCAATTCGTTGCTTTATACTATGTAGTTTGCGGAGAATCGTTGAACGCGTTTGAATTAGGGAGGACAAAGGCGATTGTTCCTCATCAGCCATGTTAGGCACATTGCCTTTACTGTTAGGCATTTGAAGGCACGAAATAAATTATATATATACGAGTACCTGAATGTGATGCTGTTGTTGTAGATGTAGCAAAAGCAGATCAGCAATCCGATGAAACTGTATTGTAAGAGTCCCGTATCTTTGCACGGGGACTGCGACGAGTTGACAAACTGTCGGTAACTTCGACAGATGTTGATGAGAAGATCTCGAATGTACGTTAATAAAACCGCATGTAATCTGGATGTATGATTACAGCGGCAAGTACGATGATGTGTGGCAAGAATTGCTATCTGCGCTAACACAGAATGTTGTCCGGGTACAACAATCCAAATGATCCCTTGTTGGATACCGCTACACAGCTTCTGATGATGAGATGATGTGGGCAAATTCCATGTGATTGAACAAACGCAGAGCCAGTTCTTGCCAGTATTACACAAAACGAATTATTTAAATTAACTTGAACATTAATCTATTGGCTTTTCTTGATCGAAAATATTAAATGTAGAACACATGTCCTGTCACGGTCGCCAAATTATGTAGGAGCCCAATAATAAATTAATGTCCAGTTAATAATTTGATTTTTATTTAATTTAAGGTTACATGTAATTTAATTTCACTCTTAACTCTCCTAATGCTTTACTAATAATAATTTAATGTTATGCTAGCACCGGTTTTTATCCCTTCTTGTGCCTAATTTTCTCATTAGCTATGTAAGCTTGTGCGTATATGCTTATGAGGGCGTAGGTATAAAAAACGTATGTTTGTGCGTATGTATATATGTACCTGCTTGCAAAGTGCAAGCGAAAAAGAGAACATACAAAAAATGCAATTATGTATAAATCATAGAAAACCGTAGCATATGTATATGGATGTAAGAAATGATGTGCATATACATAAGCGGTGCTCTCACAAAGGTGAATAGCCTAATTCATGGTCACGGTCATCCGATTTTGCACAGTGACTTTTAATACCTACTCTTGCAAAATGTTGCTACAGAATATATTAGTTTTATTCACCTAACGTTTGTACGTATCAACTAAAACTAAACGAGATAGATAAAGGGTTTAATATCGGGTGATTTTTTAAGAGCTTGATAACTTTTTTAAAAAAAAAAACGCATAAAATTTGCAAAATCTCATCGGTTCTTTATTTGAAACGTTAGATTGGTTCATGACATTTACTTTTTGAAGATAATTTCATTTAAATGTTGACCGCGGCTGCGTCTTAGGTGGTCCATTCGGAAAGTCCAATTTTGGGCAACTTTTTAAGCATTTCGGCCGGAATATTTTATCGACAAATTTTGTTCAGCGATGAGGCTCATTTCTGGTTGAATGGCTACGTAAATAAGCAAAATTGCCGCATTTGGGGTGAAGAGCAACCAGAAGCCGTTCAAGAACTGCCCATGCATCCCGAAAAATGCACTGTTTGGTGTGGTTTGTACGCTGGTGGAATCATTGGACCGTATTTTTTCAAAGATGCTGTTGGACGCAACGTTACGGTGAATGGCGATCGCTATCGTTCGATGCTAACAAACTTTTTGTTGCCAAAAATGGAAGAACTGAACTTGGTTGACATGTGGTTTCAACAAGATGGCGCTACATGCCACACAGCTCGCGATTCTATGGCCATTTTGAGGGAAAACTTCGGAGAACAATTCATCTCAAGAAATGGACCCGTAAGTTGGCCACCAAGATCATGCGATTTAACGCCTTTAGACTATTTTTTGTGGGGCTACGTCAAGTCTAAAGTCTACAGAAATAAGCCAGCAACTATTCCAGCTTTGGAAGACAACATTTCCGAAGAATTCGGGCTATTCCGGCCGAAATGCTCGAAAAAGTTGCCCAAAATTGGACTTTCCGAATGGATCACCTAAGACGCAGCCGCGGTCAACATTTAAATGAAATTATCTTCAAAAAGTAAATGTCATGAACCAATCTAACGTTTCAAATAAAGAACCGATAAGATTTTGCAAATTTTATGCGTTTTTTTTTAAAAAAAAGTTATCAAGCTCTTAAAAAATCACCCGATATATGTATACAGATGATCAGGATGACGAGAAAAGTTGAAATCCGGGTAACTGTTGGTCTGTCCGTCCAAGCTGTAACTTGAGTAAAAATTAAGATATATTGACTTGCTACACATGTTTCTTGCCAAAAAAATACGAATTTGTTGAAGGGCGTAATCGGACCATAACTAAGCAAAAAATTAATATAAAATTTTTCTTTGGAATTGGGAATTACTGTGGCATGGGGCACCCGTGTAATGTACACATTCTGTAGATCACTACAGCTACAATAACCAAACTCGGCCTAGGCAATTTTCCTTATGTTTTGTGGATTCAGAGAAATTTCCTTCAATAACCCGAGGTGTCCCTAACTCAAAGTGTTTTTGTGGATTCTGGTGATTAGAGTTAGGGAAGTTCAACTGCATATACATATAATTGCTTGGATACCGATCATGTGCGCCTTAAGGTATTTCCCAGCCCTTCCTTACTTGTTTCATTTTAACATTATTTGCTTATAAAATTTTTTTTCACTTTGATAGTTTGTAGTGTCAAATTTTTATGATAAAGCAAAATGTGACAAAGAGATGGCGCTAAATCAGAATCGCTCACGGATATTTCGAGTACAGTATTTGCATATCACCTCGGTGAAGAGATTAACTGAAAGCAGTCCAAATGGCTGCATTGTGAAATAATAACTAATGCGCGAAGAAGTTTGTTTAACAGTATTTTTTAATATACATATTTTTTTCTAATATCACTTACAGTCATATAACAAGTTATTAATAAGTATAAACAATAAATAAATGTATTTCAGTTCGAAAAAAATAGTGTATACCATATCTGGATATTTTAAGTAAATAAAGGTGCAAATCTTCTTGTATGTAAATCTTCCGCAAACATACTTTTTACATTTTTGACAAATATTTGTTTTGTTATTGTCGCAAAATCGTATTTGAAAAATTTTTCGTTTGGTCGAATCTGTTTTATTTGAAGATGTTGTAGTTGATATGTACTTGTGGATCTTCCTGTTGTCTTCTCTTTTAGTTCTGTAATCGGTGAAAAGCTATTCTTCTAATTAAAACAGGAACTTCTTGCGTTCTATTTGTATTCCAGGCACTTCGCTATAAAGTATCCAAGCATTTATTGCAGCCAAATCTAAAATGTTAAAAAATATTTGAAGGGATCATCAACTGGATTTCACAGTATATTTTCTGGAGATTTGATCTGTCATATCAACTCCAAATTTGGTTTTACTATAAACTGAATATTATCTCCGATAACATTATTCTATTACTTTTTTCAATTTTTACAAATTTATGCCTAGAACTAAGAATAGCCACTCTTTGGTTCGGTTTGCTTTTATATATTTTAAGGACAAAACAAAGCATTTTGTCCTTCGATTGCTTGGCTACTTTGGGTAATTCTCTATTATTTCCTCTAATAGTTCCAACTACTGTAGTTTTTTTGGCCTATAATTTTGTCGAAGGCTGTAGAAGAGATATCACGACCGACATTTTTTTTATGAGTCACATGCTCGTAAAAATATTGTCGGTCGTGATACTTCTTCGACAGCCTGTATATAGATCGACAAGTTTCAGAACAATCTATTCCCTTTGAAGCATTGGCGATGGTCATTGTTCTTCTTTCCCGAAGTAAGCAAAATCATTCAACAAGTACACAGAGAGTACTGTTCAGCCATATTTCTAGACATGGCTCAGGCATTTACTGAGGTGTAAAATGAATGCCTTTTATATAAGACTAAAAACATTCTACCTTTAGAATTGTATAAAGCATTGGAGTCTTATTTAAAAAATAGACAATTTATGGTAAAAGTGGGATATTTCATATCGGATGAAAGACAGATAAGGACTGGTGTAGCACAGAGCAATGTTTTAGGTCCAACTCAAACATCATATATACAGCAGATCTTCCAACAGCTAACAAAGTATTAACTTCAACTTTTGCGGATGACACAGCTATAGTGAGCCGTAACAAATTCCACATTATAGCATCAAAAATATTTGCAGAGCACTTGAGTTCTGTCGAAAAATGGCTAGCCAACTGGTGTATAAATTTAAATTGGCTTTTAAATAAAAACTCCAAGAGCCGAGCTAGACAACAAAAAGCTTTTATATATGCAATGCGGTCATAAAACACATTTTGATGTATGGCATTCAACTGTGGGTGTGCAACTAATATTGATATAATACAAAGGTTCCAATCAAAGTTGATTAGAACAATCACGTGTTCACTATGGTACATGCGGACTGAAAATATCCATAAAGATCTTAGCATTCCTATGGTAAAGAAAGAAGTATATGACAGTACAATTAAATACTAATATAAACTCCGAGATCACCCAAACTCTTTGGCTAATGCTTTGGTACATTCCTGCGATTAAACACGTCTAAAACGAACAGATATGCCTGCGTACTGAAGAGCAACGTATCACCAAAACAGCTGAATCACTTTCTTGAGTTTGTCTAGTTTTTAATAGATTTAAGATTTTATACCTTAATGTTAGGCTTTGAAAACAGAAAGCAGATTCAATAAACAAAGAAATATTGCAAAAAAAAACTACAACACGTACCTGCTAGTAATGTCTGATGAAAATCAGAATTTGATGCCAAATTTATTCGGATAATTACTTTTTTCAGTCCATTTGTCAAAACGAATAAATCGTAGAATTTTCTTAAACTTATCCCTGGTCATAATTCTTCTGAAAAATTGTCTGACTATAAATAACTTGGTTTTAAATTTTTTGCTTAATGGGTTCAACATTCATATAAAATGCCAATAAATGCACGTATTTCCGCCAGTGTAGTTGTACAATCGTAAACCAAAATTCGGTGGGCTTCTTCTTCTGTGCATTTTTTTTATATTTTCAATAATATAATATTTTATTATCAAGGAAAATGCACTGATAAGATTATTTACCATAACGTTTCTTTTTGCGTAGCCTATTGGCCCTTTCACACCCTTTAAAATTCATGTAGATGGTAGCCTTCCGGGAATACCGCCTTCGTCCAATTTCCTGAGAGGTATTTCAGTTTCTTCATCTGAACTACAAGGTCTGTCGCAAAAGAAACAGGACTGTTAAAAAAACAACAAAAAATTAATATTTTTCAAAAGTTATATTTTTTTATTCAAAGTAGTTTCGTTGTTCTTCGATACAGCGTTTAGCCCGGTCAATTAGAATTTCAAATGAGTGTGTAAGGCCATTTTTCGGAATGCTCTTGAGAATATCGGTCGTCTCCTTTTGAATAGCTGAAATGTCCTAAAACCCATGTCCTTTCATGGGCAAATGAAGTTTTCCGAAAAGGAGGAAGTCGCACGGTGCCATATCAGGTGAATACGGAGAGTGGAAAATGGTTAAAAGTTGATTTTTGGTCACAAGCGTCGATCGATGAGAGCAATTTTTTGGTCGTCAGTCAACTTGTGCGGAACAAACTTGGAGCACACCTTCCGTAGACCCAAGTTATCTATCAAAATGCGATGAATGGAGTCTTTGGTGATATTTAACTCCATTTCCATGTAACGCAAAGAAGATTTCGGCTGATTCTTAATAAATTCCTGCACTTTTTCAACATTGTTTTGGGTAATCACTGATTTTAGCCGGCCCGACTTCTGTTCTTCACCAGAGAACTGCAACGAGTAATAAATTTTTGTTTATACTTAAGTGCTGATCCGTTACTCTGTCTGATTCTGTCAGTTTAGTTCATGTACACGAAGCGAACTGTTTGACTTCAAATCAGCGTTAGAGTACAACTTTATATCACTAGCTATCAGCTTATACCTGATTTGTTTATGAACGTTCGTATCAGCAAATATAAAAAAAATACCCGAAGAGATGCAAACTCATGCTTCAATGATTGAAATGATCGACAGATTTTGGTTTGTATATCATCTCCTAAACACTGATTTACTAGTGCACTTTTGTTCTATTTAAAATACATTTGTTTGTATATACATGTATGTATGTATATGTATAATGGAAATTCCATCGAGTGCATACATACAACAAATGTATGTATATATGTATGTACGTTCTCGATGGAATTTCCATTGTTTACGCTTCGAAAATTTGTAACATGCGCACATTTTCAAAGCTGATACATTTTTTGCCACACATGATTCAAATCAGTCCAGCAGAAAATTGTTGTTGTTTGATGTACTCATAGATTTACTCGAAGATTTACTTATAGTTTACCCAAAGTTTCATTTCAATTCAAACAATCGTCGCAACGCTATGAACTGACATGATACGATTGCAACCGAAGACAGCCATACGTTTACACGATCGTGATTGCTGAAGAACAAATTGTTCGTTTTGCATCAGGTACGTTGACGCTGGTGGCTACACGAATTGATTAATAATGTTGTCTATGCTGAACTGAATTGATTTGATTGTGTTTTTGGCACGACTGTTTGTTCTGATTTTATCATACTCGTTGCAGCTCTCTGATCGTCACAGAGGTCCTCACGACCTTCTTGGAATCGCTTAAACCACTCATGCACATTACTACGGGATAGGCACTGATCACCATAAACTTTTTCATCATTTAAAATGTTTCAGTAAACGTTTTCCCAAGTTTAAGACATAATTTAATATTTGCTCTTTGTTCAAAATGCATTTTACGACCGATGACCAAAAGCTGCTGTCACTTTTTGATCGATAACATCGATTGTAGTTATCCAATTGCCTTAAAATTTTTACGAAATGTCAACAAGAGATCAAACTTTTTATTTCATATACCCACCAATAGGTGGCGCCACCAGAAACAGTTATATTTAAAAGGTTCTGTTTCTTTTGCGACAGTCCTTGTAATTAGCACCCTACGTCTTTTCCTGGGCACATTAATGGCATCCTTATCTTCTTTGTTGGTGGTCGCCTCTTCACCGCTCTCTTCAGCATCAGACGTCTCACTTTGAATATGATCCGATTGATCTTCAGATGGATGATAGTTCCAGCCTCGTTGCATTTGATTATATATCGGAACACTCTTCATCTATCTTTCTTAGCTTTTCTAAATGTTCTCTTCTGTAGAGCATTTCTTTTATGTACTTAGGACGTAAAAGACTGAACAAAATGTTAGCAGGACTGGCAGTGCGTAAAGCGGATCTGAGTCAAATATCGTTGCCGTATGGCGTATCGTTCTATTCCCTCTGGGACATGAACCCTCAAAGTTCTCGATCATTTTATTGTTTGTAATGCTTAGTAAGAGTACAAAATGCATTATTAAAGTCACATCAAAATTGGATGAAACGTTTAGGATTTCACAATGAGATGAATCTTTGGCGCGATCAGCTCAGGAATGCACCAAAACAACCGCAGTCATCCCAAAACAACTCTTGCAGAGGAGAATGGATGTAGCCCATCTATGTCGGCGACAACACTCCAACGACTTTTAGATAAAATCATGAAGCAACGCCACCTGTTTCTTTGCGTTGTGATGGATTTCAACATTAGCTAAAACATACAAAACAAGCAAAGATGTAAAATCAAAGAGTGTAGAGATATTCGAGGTATTTGCGTTCAAAATGCAACGTTCATTCATGCACGCACAATTGAACAAGAGATTGCTTTAAAACCTACCACAGTCTTAATAAAAAGTTTGTATGGAAAGTAATAAGACTGAGTCAATTTAAAAAAGTGTACTGAACCAGTCATTTTCTTTAAAAACTTTCAAAATGGGCTCCCTCTGCGTCGATGCAGCGCTGACAGCGGGATTTCCAAGCATTGAAGGCATCACGGAAGGAATTCTCAGAAATAGCCTTGAAAGCCGAGGTGCATGCTACTTGGATACCTCTGTCGTCTCAAAAGGCTTGCTTTCATCGCCCTTTTCATGCAAGGATACTCAAAATCAATGACCCTTCACCTGTGATTACTTTATTCAAAAATTGGGGGTTATTTTCACACATGTTCAAATTTTCTTGGCACACTTCGACTTGCCACAATTTCTGGTCGTCAGTGAGCACTTTTGGGCTCATCTTGGCGCACACCTTGCGCATGTGCTCCATCATAATGTGAAGAACCACAGATTTTGATAAATCTAACATCTGGGCAATTAAAGGAATACTTTGTCGATGGTCTGAGCTCAAAACTTTGCGCAGGCGAGTCAGTGTTTGCCGAAGTCGCAGATCTCCCAGCACGGTCTTCAGCAGCGACCTCTTCCCGACCCACCAAAAAAGCCTGGAAGCACCGAAAAATACCACTTCATGCTAAAGCATCATCTGGGTAAGCCATGCATGATCATATCAAACGTCTCTGTTGCAGGTTTACCGAGTTTCACACAGAATTTAATCCCGTACCTCTACTCTAACGAACACTGCATTTTCGGCTCGCACTACACATAGAAACGTCGCGCGAAAATGTTTGTTTTGACTCTCCAGGTGCTCGGAGACAACTGACTAGCCAGACCAGTCGGTGTGCGCACGCTCCGAAGTACAGTCGCGGCGGAAGAAATTCAGTCCTATGACTTTCCGGACGTACTCTGTAATTAAGTAGCAGAAATATGGAAGTAAGTATAAGTGTCATAAATTTTTTAACATAATATTCTAATTTTTATATAGCTTTATATAATATCCACATATTTAATTTATATTATTTTGAATTTTTGCAGCTTTTTATATAAGTATTACTTACACATATGTGTATGTATGTGAATGTAATTTTTAACCTTTTAGTTTTGCTTAAGTATATTATTAACTGTTTATTTAAAACTGAAATGTAAACTTTAAACATGTCTTTTATTTCCACCACTTAAGGAAATTGACCATATGGCAACATACTCTAAATCATTCAGAATAAAAGAAAGCTAACATTTTAAATTTTTTGGGACTATTAAGATAAAAGTTGACAATTATATGAAATCAAAAAAGACGAAGCGAAAGGCTTAGGTTAGGTTAGGTTAGATAAGACGGCTGATCGGAGATCGCACATGGACTAGAAGTAGTCCTTTGTGAAGCCGTTGAAACTTTAACTCCCGTGTTCGAACTTAGAGATCGGCAAACCGTTTGGTATCCAATACAAATTTACAGAGGCGCTTAATTTCAATGCCCGCCAGATCGGTGGGATGCACCCCGAGGTGCCTCAGTCTTGATCTCCCAAAAGCAGGGCAGTCAAGAAGGAAGTGCTGGCTAGTTTCTACTGCATCTTCTTCCAAGCAGCTTCTGCATGCGGCCTCCGGTAAGATTCCCAGTCTTACAGCGTGTATGCCAATGGGGCAGTGGCCCGTTAAGAGCTCCATCATTAATGAGAGGCTAGCCTTGTTGAGGGCAAAGAGATCACCAGATCTCCTTCGATCTATATTTGGCCAAAGGCTTTTGAGACCGCGCAGGTACTAATGCTGGCCCATCGCTGATCGCGCAGCCGCGAGGCCCAGCTATCTAGTAGTAGAACACAAAAAGATGCCGAAGCACCTACCCGTTCCCATTCTACAGATAGTGATTCTAGGGTGCCTTTCCTTGCTAGCTCATCAGCTTTGCAGTTACCCACGATTCCGATGTGGCCCGGTACCCATACAAGTCTTATAATGAAAGCTCTCGCCGAAAGAGACAGTGACGCCAGACACTCTTCGACCAGCCCTGAACGCACTGTGAATGAGTTCAAGGCTAGAATCGCCGCTCTGCTATCCGAGTGAATGGTCACCTCCCTGAAGTTAGACGCTCTACTGAGCAGCATATCTGCTGCTACCTTGATGGCTGCAACCTCAGCCTGGAAAACACTGCAATAGTCGGGAAGTCTGAAGCTGGATTTTATGGAGAGTAGACTCCTCCACCAACCTTCCCCCCAAGCTTTGACCCGTCCATAAAGAAGCTTAATGCCCCTCTCCTCCAACAGCTTCTTCCCTGCCAAGCCTCCCTCGTCGGTATATGTGCAGAGAAGGAGCCACCGGAGTTCGATATGGCGACTCCATGATCCAGATGATCCGGTATGCAGTCGAAGCTTGTGAGGATATCCGAGTGTTCAGATACCAGCTCCTTTAGGATCCTTTATCCATACTCCCTGAGCATAATGGCCACCTTTGCGGCCATACACCTTCCGGCAATATCCACCGGCATTATGTTCAGAATTGTATTAAGTGCAATGGTTGATGCACCACACATGCTGATGAGCGCAGCTCGTTGAACGCTCTCAAGTTTCTTTGCAAGTGTGGTCTTATGTAAAGCCCTCCACCACATGAAGACTCCATAGAACATTATGGGCTTGACTATGGTATCGTAGAGCCAGAGTACTACCTTCGGTAAGAGACCCCACCTCTTGCCAATAGCTCCTCTACAGCAGTATAGGGCAATCGGTCCCTTTTTGGCTCTCTCCTCGATATTCGGCTTCCATGAAAGCTTCCTATCCAGGATGAGCCCTAAATACTTCACAGTATCCGCCGGTTGCAAGCGAATACCTCCCAATAGCGGCAACGGCGCCTCAGGGATCTTGTATCTTCTACTAAATAAAACCATTTCCGTTTTATTTGGATTTATGGTGAGTCACTTTCGACCGCCCATTTTGTTATAACGCTGAGATATCCCTGCGTCAGCTTGTACACGGTGCCAAGAAACTTTCCCTTGACCATAGGTGCTACATCATGTGCATAGGCAATCACCCGACAGCCGCGATCCTCTAATTTTTGAGCAATTCGTCAACGACTAGGATCCATAAAAGAGGAGAGAGAACCCCTCCTTGAGGGCTTCCCCTGCTCACACTTCGCCGCGCGCTCGCGCTGCCCCATTCTGTTTCGACCACTCTGTCGCACAGAAGACTGAAAATGAGGTGCTTGAGGTTCGATTCAACCCCAAGACCGTCTAGAGGAGTTACGACTGCCTCTGGCAGGACATTGTTGAAAGCTCCCTCAATATCAAGGAAGGTCCCAACTGCGAAGTCCTTAGCCTCAATTGCTTCTTCAAGCCAAGACACGATAGTGTGCAAGGCAGTGTCCACTGACCTTCCTTTACGATACGCATGTTGCGCTCCTGATAGATAGTCCCTCGGAATGCGCCTTCTCAGATACCAGTCCAGCAGTCTCTCCAAAGTTTTTAATAAAAAAGAGGAGAGACTGATGGGCCTGAAATCCTTGGCCGTAACGTGGGAGCCTTGCCAGCCTTCGGGATGAACGTCACTCTGACTCGACTCCAGGCCCCCGGAATGTACCCTAATCTGATGCAGTTCGCATAGATCGGTGCAAACCAGCCGCATGATACCTTAACAGCCTGCTGCAGCTGCGCTGGTATGATGCCGTCCGGTCCCGGGGACTTGAATGGTTTGAACGAATTGATCGCCCAAGTCAAGTGACGCTCATCCAGAAGGTCGACAAAGGCTGTGTAGTCAGCATACAACGCTCCGAGAGATATCTCCATAGAAGACGTGTTACTAGGGAAGTGAGCATCAAGGAGCATCTGTAGAGTTTCTTCACTGCTCAGCGCCCACTTCCCATTTACATCCCTAAGATACCCCAGGGACACAGGGTTTTTCGCGAGAATTTGCCTGAATCTAGAGGACTCGTGACAGGCTTCCACTTTTTCGCAGAAGCTCTTCCACGAGATCCTCTTAGCCCTTCTTAGCTCGGACTTGTATATTGAGAGTCCTGTTTTATACAGGACCCAATCATCAGGTAGCCCACTCCTACGGGCCTTGTTAAATAAGCGCCTACAGGACGTCCTAATTTCCGAGAGCTCCACAGTCCACCATTGAGGTTTCCCTCTGCCCTTCGGTGTTTTCAATGGACAGGAGCTCTCCAGTGTAGTGTTGCACGCCGAGCTGAAAGCTTCGACCCACCCGTCCATCACATCGGCGGTGGTCAGCTCGCCCACCCCCGGTGCGCGTGGGAGAGTTTGCCGGAGTCTTCTGCGGTAACCTTCCCAGTCCGTGTTTCTGGGATTTCTGAAAGATTTTCTAGGCGGACCCTCTCCATCAAGACTAAACCCGATATACCTATGATCAGAAAAGAAGTGGTCATCGAGAACCCTCCAGTTCGAGATCAGCGGAGCAATCCCGTGTGAGGCAAGGGTGAGGTCGAGGACCTCCTCCCTACCTGCGGTCACGAAGGTAGGAGAATTTCCTCTATTACAAATGGGAAGATTTTCGCTAACAACAAAATAAAAAAGCGACTCACCTCTAGTGTTGGTATCCGAGCTCCCCCAGATTGAATGCCGCGAGTTGGCGTCCGAGCCGATGATAACACCGGCACCATTCCGGGACGCTTCAGCCAAGGTCCTCCTCAGTAATGCAGGAGACGGCTCTACCTCATCGTCGTGAGGCATGTACGCAGAGACTAGCCAGATATTCCTGGTGTCGCACTCTAGCTTTGCTGTAACTACGTCAGCGTTGCTGAAATTAGGTAAAATAAATACCGTTAGTTCGTTTCTGACCAGCATACAGGCTCTATTTCTACCTGCATCCTTGGCCACCAGCAGCTTATGGCTCTTCGTCCTCAGTCCAGATATTCCGTTGCCAGTCAGCCACGGTTCCTGGATCAGGACCACATCGGCTTCGTCTTGCTCCAGACGGGTCTTAGTTCTATTGCTGCCTTGCGACGATTTCGTCGCCCCGGGAGCAGCAGCCCCACCCGGGACAGATCTGGGTGTCGATTTCGACGCCCCTTCATCTCCCTTCGTCACCTTCTCGTCCGTGTTTGTTGGTGTGTCCATGCAATAAGGGTCCCCACTCAGAGCCGCTATCCGCCCCCCGGAAAGGTAGTCGCCTTTTATGGTCCCAAGGTTATCTCAGTGATGAGGCCAAGGCGAGGGTTGACGTACGCCCTTATGAGGCCATACGTTCAGAGCCGACCAGCGTAAAGAAGGAGTCCTCTCAACTTACACCTACCACGCCAACTTAACGACGACGGGGGGGAACGTACTCTGAGGCCTGCCAGGGTTTTAACGGGACGGAGGCAGTTTCGACATTAGCCCGACAGCCATTTCTGACTAGGTGTCACCCCATCATACTCAGGTGCCAGAATGCCGCCACCACCAGCCCAGGGTTCTAACAGATCCAGATAAGTTTCCTATTCTAAAAACCAGTTCGATGCCTAAGGTCGTCTAGGGAGGTGTAAGGACGTGAAGGCCGCAGGCCATTTGGCGTTACCCAGGTTGCACCAGCGTGGAGGCGACCTGCACTACATCCCAAGCGAAAGGCTTAAATAAATATATGTTGAAAAAATAAAATTAATTATTTTTGTTAAAATACTATATAGTATATCTAAACTTTGAATAAACCGGTAGAAAGCTGTCATATTTTGCTTTCAAGACTTCGAGTCGAACGTCTGATGAATACACCTATTGTAGTTCTGGAAATTCTTAATAAAAAATACAAGGATTTGTAGGAGTCTCCAGTACCTAAGTACCTTAAAGTAACACACTATTTCACTCGGCGTGTATTAGCTGCTCGCATTACAGCGTCAAGTTTTTCAGCCGCTCTTGAACCTAATTATAGAAATTAATATTTTATTATTTTGTTGCCGTATATTTACCAGAATCATCGTAAATATTTACCATTTTAACAGGCTTTCAAACTTATTTATATCAATGCGTGAAAAATTTCTGAATTCACTGTCGTCGTCATCCCACATCATATTTTTTAGTAAATGTTCCTCCAAATATATAAATATACATTTAAAAACAAATTTCGAACAATGGTAATGTGAAGTGAAGTATCTTGTTATTAGTAACGGTTTCATCCAATATTTTCTTATACACTTTTTGTATCCTTTTCCATTAAATTATTGAAACTAAAATTGATTATCAAATACTTACAGCCTACTAGATCACGGCCTTCAATTTTCATCAATTTTGACTTGTGATCAACTTGAACTACAGCGTAAACCATTTTCAGACATAGTCATTAAGAAAATTTAATTACATGGAAAAAAGTGATAAAGCAATGAACTTGGTTTTGATAACTACTTCTCTATACTTGCCGTACTTGAAAAAGTTTTCAGGTATTTTAGTACTAAATTCTGAAAAATGATCATTATAATAAGTTATATAGTATATAATATATTATATGGTATAATCTGTTGTTTTCCATAATATACAAACAGAAGCCAAGGGTTAGCTAGTTATGTAAATTCAAAAGTTGGATATTGGAAACTGGTGGTTCTATCTCATACAAGTACCTCATTGTACCCAAACCAGCTAATACGTAAATACATACAGTGTATCACGAAAATTAGTATGCACTATATATGGGCGTAAAAAAGTCAAATTATTTACAAAATAAAAAAAAAAATGGTATTTTTTATAATAACAATTACTCATAATATTGCCTTCACGAATATTCACATATTCCGTTTTTAAGAACCGTTAAATTTTCTCAGTAAAAATAGAAAATCACGTCACATAAATATGTATGCAATTTACCATTTCAGTGTATTTTCGATTAATACATAGTGTTCAAATGTTTCAAAAGCAATAAATCGTTTTTTTTTTTTTGGCAAAATAACAATTTTCGATGATTTAAATAAATTTCATTAGTAATTTCAATTAAATTTTGATCATGGCGCCGCGCGGCAAAGTACTATCACAAGATTTGAAAGATGTTAAAAAATGAAAAAAGACAGGAATTGAAAAAAGACCGGTAAACCTGTAATCCTCTAAACTTTACGCCGATTATATGCCAGAGCAACACTAACAAGCGTTTCTTTCTGGCTGCACGTGGCGCCAATTGGATATTCAAAAAAATTAAATATTTGCAGGTCCTTCTCCATATGGTCCTTCCAACAGAGTGAAGGTCTTCCTCTTCCTCTGCTTCCCCCGGCGGGTACTGCGTCGAATACTTTCAAAGCTGGAGTGTTTTCGTCCATCCGGACAACATGACCTAGCCAGAGGAAGAGGAAGACCTCCACTCCGTTGGAAGGACCAAGTGGAGAAGGACCTGGCTTCGCTTGGAATATCCAATTGGCGCCACGTAGCGAAAAGAAGAAACGACTGGCGCGCTGTTGTTAACTCGGCTATAATCGCGTAAGCGGTGTCTACGCCAATTAAGAAGAAGAGAAGGATGAATTTAATGATTACTTTGAATTTCTTTCAAGAAACAATTGTTGATTTCATGTTTCTTCGCAAAACCAGCATTGCCATATTCATATTTTATTGAAAAAATTTATTAAAAATTAGTACTAGATTTCTTCAGAGCTGCATACTAGCAGAAGAAAATTTACCGCAGGAAATTATTTTGACCATTTCTTAAGCGTTTTATATAATGGATTGTCAAAAAAGTCTTTCGGAATTTTTATTGAATTTTTTTTATTGAAATTGAAATGAATTTTTGATGACTCATGCCCAGCTCTTAACCAATGCTACGGCTGCTACTATGCCGGTCTCTTTCGACCAATTCAGCGATTTTATCGCAACGACAGGCCTTCCGGAGCGTGGCGCATTTTCGACCACCTCTACACCAGAACGAAAACATTGAAACCATCGTTGTGCAGTGGAAATGGAACTGTATCGGGTCCATAAACTGCACAAATTTTATTGGCGGCTTGAGATGCATTTTTGCCTTTATCGTAGTAGTACTGTAAAATATGCCGTATTTTCTCTTTATTTTGCTTCATGTTTGCGACGCTATAACTCACGAACGACTTAAAAGAGACGAAATCAATCAAACACGTGTTAGCGCGTGAAATGAGCTTTCCAAAAAGGTATAGCATGACCCGATGCGAGGAATAAAACTAGAACTACGCGCTTTCAGCGCCAACTAGCGAAAGTACCGCAAGACTTTTTTGACAACCCATTATTAAGATTTTACATTTGATGAGAGCTGAATACTAAGCTATAATACGATGCCATTGACGTAGAATTACTAAAAAGACCAATGTTATATGCTAGAATCCCAAAATCGTTCTGCAATTTATTCTTAATCTTCACTATAACATGACTTAACTTCTAATCTTAAAGCTAGCGTTACAGCTATTATATGAAATGTTTTTTATTTATGCTTGTGCACTAAATGCTGTGAGCAGATTTGGTGGAAGCGTTTATACAATGACTCTTAACTCCCGCCTTTGTTGAATGAGTCATCCCGGTTCAAAGATGAGTAATATTCAATTCATTCATTTATGGTTGCGTTGGAACTTGTTTAATTTTTACTTCCAACGTATTTTTCCTGTTTTTGAATTTACAAATTATTCTAATAGTTGATACTAGTAGTATCAAAGCTATTAAACTGTAATTTATGGCCTTAGATTTGTTAGCCTCATATTTTAATTCTGATATTTGTTTTATGTTTTCAATTTGATCAAAATGGATTTCTTTGATTGTTATATCTTTCATTAACAAAACAAAAGAACACAGCAAAAAGAAAAAATGGGAGGAACTACGGGAGGATATAAACAGAAACCCCTGGCAGCTTGGCTATAAAATAGTGATGAAGAAACTCGGCGCTCGAGCAAAGAAACTGACGTAACAGCTGCCAAAATAGATCACATCGTGATCGCACTATTCCCTACACACGAAATAAGGGCCAGTGATCCAGAATAAACTCAAAGATCGACGCAACTCCCCCAGTTTACCCTTGAAGAGCTGCAAGCAGCCACTGGCAAGCTCAAGGTCAACAAATCACCCGTCTCGGACAGGATCCCAGCAGAAGTCCTCAAAATAATCACTGCAGAGCACCCAGGAGTACTACTAAATATGTACAACGCCTGCTTTGAAGCCGGAATATTCCCTGAACCCTGGAAAAAGCTACGGCTGGTGCTAATCAGTAAGGGAAAAGGAGACCCCAATTCGCCATCAGCATTTCGTCCATTATGCATGCTTGACACTGTGGGAAAGCTGTACGAAAGCTTACTTAAACCCAGACTCGAAGCGGCTATCAACGAAGCTGTTGGACTGTCCCCTAGACAACATGACTTTAGACCCAGCAGATCATCCATAGGAGCTATAAAATGCGTCATAGAAACCGTAGAAGCTGCACAGCGTAGATGGCTCAAAAACAAAAGGATAGTGTTGCTGGCGACTCTAGATGTTCGAAACGCCTTCAACAGCGCTAAATGGGTAGATACGTTCGACGCCCTCGAAAAAAGCTTCAAGATACCCGACTACCTCAGTGCTGTGGTGCGGAGCTACCATAGCAACAGGAAGCTACTGTATGAAACTAAATAGTGATCACGACACATCGCAGTCACGTCAGGAGCAGCACAAGGATCCATTCTAGGCCCAGACCTGTGGAACATTAGTTATGACGAAATATTAAAACCAGAAATGCCAGATGAATCGTATTTAATTGGCTATGCGGACGACATTGCAGCAGTAATCACCGCAAGGGATACAGAAGAAGCGCGAAGAAAGCTGAACCAGGTCATGATACGGACGCAAGCATGGCTCGACTCACACAGCCTCCAGCTGGCTACGGAGAAAACGGAGTTACTACTGCTAACAAACAAGCACATACCCCTCGAGTTAAGCATGCACACGATTACGGATATTCTTAGGACACAAAAAGCAGTAAACTACCTAGGCGTAAGACTGGACCTAGCGATTAATGACCAACATAGGAGGCCCCAGCCAAGAAAAGAGAAAGCTCCTAATGTCGACGACAATCAGCGTCCTATTATACGGAGCCGAAATCTGGGCAGGCGCGCTTAAAAAGGAAAACCGGCGTAAGGTAGTGGCCAGAGTGTACCGCACCGCTCTCGAAGTTGCATCAGCCTACAGAACAGTATCAGGCGATGCAATATCAGTTATAAGCGACAATGCTCCAATTGACCTTCTAGCATATGAAAGGAAAATCATCCGGCAATAACAAGAGCGCAATACAACAAATTAGGAAAGATATGATAACAACATGGCAACCAAAATGGGAGAATGAAAGTCGCTGTAGATGGACGGCCAGGCTAATAAAAGATCTAGATTTATGGACAAGTCGTAAATTCGGAGAAGTAGATTTCTACACAACCCAGCTGTTATCCGGCCACGGATACTTCAAAAAGTACCTCTACAGAATGGAAAAAGTCGAAGAGCCGTCATGCCTATACAACGACGTGACAGAAGACGTCGCTGAACACACATTCTTTGAATGTGTGCGCTGACAAGGAGAACGCACCGCCGTAGAAGACCTGGTCGGCCCAATAAACGCAGACAATTTAATCAGCGCCATGTTGGAGAGCGGAACAAACTGGGGGATTATCCACAATTACGCAGCACTCTTGCTACGAACCAAAAAGTGGGACCTGAGCGCAGGTGTGCAGATGTAAATCTCTCAATGAGAAAATAGAACGCCACCCTGAAGTAATGCAAATGCGGGCCCAGGGTGGGCGACAGTTCCTTAGAGGGGGGGTTTTTAGTGACCAGCAAGTGGCACATGCGGAAGGCAAATCATTTTTCAAATCAAATCAAATAATTACCATTTATGGTAAAGTTATTTGAATCACAATTGTGATTAACTGACTATGACATTGATCATATATACATTATATATGATTTGAATCTAATTCAATAACATTGGCTTTATTGGTTTTTACATAATTACAGTGCATTTTTCCTTTAAAAATATTTTCAATACAATTATCTTCATATTGTTGTAAATCTTCCTTAAATTTCGTTTTCTTATAAGTTATTTCAGTAATGGACAATATCTCGTTTTCTTTAATACAAATTTTCCATTTGTCTTGCATTTGGTATTGGTTGCAACTATTACAATTTTTATTTCTTTAAGTTTTTCAAAATTTACATTAAAATTGGTTATATCTTCATCTGTAATAATATCTCTACTTAACAATATAGTTTCTATTTCATTGCCAAATTTTTCATTAATATTTTGTTGTTTATTAATTTGTTCAATAGCATTATGTGCATTTTGAGTATTAATATTTAACTTTCCTTCAACTTCTACACGATCTTCTTCGTCCATAGTTCCATAGATATGTATACTATATTTAAGTCCTGTTAGCAAAAATTTAAATAATCCTCTTTTTTGCCTTTGGTGATGTAGGGTTAAAGTATCTATTTAAATTCTAATGTGCTTGAGTTTAGCAATAAGTAAAGGGTTAGGATTTTCTTATTTCAAAATTAATTTTTCCAAATTATTTCCTTGACCGTTGCACATTGTTGTATTTACTAAGTATGATATTTTGTCATACCTTTCAATTAGTTTGACTTCATTTAATTTTAGTAGCGAGTAGCCGTTACCATGATTCAAATCTGCTATTTCTATCTGAGCTGTGATTAGATATATTGCCAAAAAAAAAGGATCGTAATCTTCGTCATTGTGTCTTATCTATAAAATTTAAGATTTTACGTTATCTTTGTGAATAATTCTATTTTTCTCCTGAATCATTACCTTATTTCCTAAATCTTGCTTAACTATTAGTTTCTTATATCTAGAGTTTATTTTCCCTTGAAACTTATTTCCTTTTTCATATATCGTTACGGCCTTTATTTCTATAATTAATCATCTGACTTTGATCTAATTTTAATTTTTCGGTTAAATCATTGTGCTTAATTTTATTGTATAATATTTCAAAAGGCTTTCTTTCCGTTATAGAATGAATAGTTTAATATGCGTATGATTGTGCCACGCGTATTATAATTTCAACATCATTTAATAATTCCATTTCCTCTTTTAGGCATTTTGCAATTTCAATTATTGTTGAGTGAATTCTTTCTATTCGTCCGTTCGTTGTTGAATGTCAAGGGCGCAATAATTCATTTTAATTTTCATTTTATCTGCGAAGGATTTGAATTGAGCTGAGCTGAATCCGGGCTCATTACCGCATGTAATCATTTTTACTTCTGGGAAACTTTGAAGGGCTTCTAATACTTTTTCTGACAATTAATTTTGTTTTCGATATGTTTAACTATTAAAATTTTGGAATATGCATCCATTACAGTAAGGAATTTTAAATTTGATCCAAAGAATATATCAATATGTATTTGCTCCCCCTCTTTTTTCGGAATTGGAGCCTCTCCAATCGGTACCCGTATAGGATGTCTATCGTATTTATTTTTGTAGCAGATTTCACAATTCCTTACAAATTGTTAAAATTGTTTCTCCATTAGCGGCCAGTAGTCATCTTTAGAAATTTGTTTTAAATTTTCTTTAAAACATCTGTGCGCCCTTGTATGTGTTTGTTTAATTATTTTTTTTTTTTGATCCTCTTCGGTAGTTATATCAATAGCTATTATATCTTTATGGAAAACTTTTTTTCCAATAATGTTTCGCAAAATTCGCTTAACTTCATGTAATTCTTCTAATGTGCAATTTACCCCAGTTAAAATGTTTTTATGTACTCTTTCTGAAATGATTTGTTTTAGAAATTATAAATCATTATACCGTATGTGGTACCTGTAGGTATTAAAAGTTTTTGTTCTAAAATATTCGTTACCACTTTTCAGTGGGGTTATCTTCTTCGCTTCATCAGTAGTTAATATAAATTTTTTGTTACAATCTGGTTGAGTGAGTTCAACCTGTTGCTTTAATTCTTTTTTTAATCTCGGCACTACTTTTAAGGCTTCATCATCTAATTCTATTACAACTTCTTTTGATTGGTTTTGTGATATTCTACCATTTTCTCCTTACAAATATTTAGTTAATGGTTTAGTAATGTGTGCGTAATTTCGCACAAATTTTCTATAATACCCGGTCATTCCCAAAAAACTTCTTAACTGTCTTAAAGTTTTTGGTATAGGATATTCTTTAATGGTTTCTACTTTCTTTTCATCTGTCATTATTATATTATGGGCAAACTAATATCCCAACAATTCAGCACTGGTCTTAAAAAAATCGGATTTTTCCAAATATGCCAGACCATTTGCACCAGATCGTCAATGTAAACATGACAAATTTCGCTACGTATTTAGGAAGTATGTTGTCCATGGCTCTCTGAAAAATTGAAGGTGCGTTTTTCAATCCTAAAAGCATTCGGACATATTCATACTTGCCGTTGTTAATTGAAAACGCAGTTTTCTGTATGTCTTTCTCTTTCATTGGTATCTGGTGGAAGCCTAATTCAAGATCTATGGTAGAACAAATTTTAACTTCCCCAAGCTTGCCAATTTTAAATTGCAGTCCGGAATAGGATATCTGTGAGTTATTGTATTTTCATTTAATTTTTTATAGTCGATCGTCATTCTCATTTTGGGTGATTCATCTTCGTTAATTCCATTTTTGGGCACTACCCAAATGGGTGAATTATAAAGACTTTTACTTTCCCTAATTATGTTTTCTTTTAACACTTTCTTAACTTCCTAACTTAACTTTTTTTGTGAATAAAAATGCATTCGCAGAAAGGGGTATGGGTATTATTTGCTATATATTGGTGCATTTGTGACCGTTCTTATTTCGGCCGTAACATCAGTTCTAAACGGTAAATTTGTATTTATGTTACCGTGGATTTTTATGATTTTATGTTTTATTTTTCTTATTTTTTCTGCTTTTAAATTTTCATCTTTTATATTATTTATTTGTCCTAATTCTGTTTCGCTGGGTGTATAGAATTCCTCTCTATTTATACAATTATTTGTTAGAAATGTGTTATCTTCAATATTTAGTTGTATTCTTGCTTTACTGAGTAAATTCATCCCTATTAGCACATCGCTTTGCGAATTGTTAATTTCATAAAATCGTGTCAAGTAACCAAAAATGTGTGCATTGTAATAGTGAGTAATCAGCGTAAAGCCATTTATTATTTTTACACCTTTTGCAATTTCCAACCTTTGTCTATTAGGTAAAATATTCGGTATGCAATAGCAATTTGTTGCCCCTGTATCTATTAGAACCTTTTATTTTCTATTTGTTCCTCGTAATTGTCTGAATATATAGGGAAGGGTGTTGCTTCGTCTAATTCTTGGATGTTTTTGCGGAATATGATGACTAATGATAGATTTTCGATTTCGTTTAGGAATTCTATTGTGATTACTATTATTATTTTGAACAAATTGTTGTCTATACGGATTTAAATTAGTTGATAGCCTAAATTAGGCGAAAGTATCTATTTCCATAGGTGTTGGTTTGGATTTGTTTTGCAATCCGAATGATCTGTTATTATAATTATTGTTAAATTGTTGTGGTCTTTGATTAAATCTCAAATTATTAGGATATTGGTTGTTATTATTATATTGCCTGAAGGTGGACTTGTTATCATTAAAATTGTTATTTTGTCTCTGTAGACTGTAAGTGTTATCAAATTGTATACGAATTTGATTGGACTCCATTTCCGGTGCTTTCACTAAAGCATTAGGCAGATCGGTCGGATTTGGTGACATTATTATATTATTTAAAAGAGCGTCCCGTAATGAAAACTCTTAATGCATCAGCGCGATGTACAAAATCATAGTATTAAGTAGTAGTGGCTTCCCACCAACTTACATAACCTTTCCCATTAAATTCGGAAAGCTATCTTATTATATCCAATGTTTCGTCACATCTTATTTTATATCTATGGATTGTGGCTCGAATTTGACCACATTATGAATATCTGTCAAATTTCTAACTTGTAATTTTAATTTTCTATTTCTCTTTGGAAACTTATTGTATGTACCGAAATTAGTGGAGCTAATGCTTCATCTGAACTTGTAGCCATTTTCACTTTCTAATTTTTCTTGTTTCAAAAATTTTAAAATACTTATAAAAATTATATCTATTTCTTTTGTTTTTGCCACTTAAAATTATTATAAAAAATATATAACAGTTTAAAAACAATTTCAGCCGAGACGCATTAAAAATTTTATCGTTACAATTTAAACATGTAGTATATATACATTATATATATTTTATATATATTTATATATATATTATATATATTTAATTTTCTTACTCTTATTTGGTTCTGCTGTTTAGTATGTACTGCTACTGCTGTTGCTTTTGTTGCCGCTATTAATGATTTTGTTGTGTTATAATTGTTTCTGCTACTGTTGTAACCTTCATTGATGATGTTGTTAATTGTTGCTTTAGATATATTTGATGTTGAGTGGTTTTCCTCCAAAATCCCTTAATTTTCTTGCTGTTCTCTGCTCGGGCGCCAATTAATAAAAAAGCCAATGCTATCTGCTTGAATGCCAAAATCGTTCTGCCATTTATTCTTAATCTTCAATATAACATGACATAACTTCTAAGCTTAAAGCTAGCGTTTCTTGTTACAGCTATATGAAACGTTTTTTATTTATGCTTGTGCACTAAATGCTGTCAGCAGTTTTGATGAGAATGTTTATACAATAATTTTAACTTGCTGTCAGCAGTTTTGGTGGGAGCGTTTATACAATGATTCTTAACTCGTAGTTCAGCAAAGTAAGAAACAGTGGCTCCTCTGATTAGGTGGTGTCATGCGAATGAATGGAACTCTGAGCATATTCGACGCTGTATTCGCCGGGGGAAGTAGAGGAGGAGGAAGACCTCCTCTCCTTTGGAGGGATCAGGTGGAGAAGAACCTGGCTGCACTTGGTATCTCGAATTGGCGCCAAATAGCGAAAAGAAGAAACGACTAGCATGCTGTTGTTAACTCGGTTATAACCGCGTAAGCGGTGTCTACGCAGGTAAAGAGGAAGATATGAGGATGAAAA
Organism: Bactrocera neohumeralis; assembly: GCF_024586455.1. Lineage (NCBI taxonomy): Eukaryota > Metazoa > Arthropoda > Insecta > Diptera > Tephritidae > Bactrocera > Bactrocera neohumeralis. The sequence goes on along the minus strand of NC_065923.1, from coordinate 58,081,577 downwards.
TTAAATATTTCAGACTTGCGTTACAGGTACTAAAAAGAACCAAACAATATGCAAGGACTGGATAAAGAAATAATACATTTTTCATTTTCGTTATTTGTATTTCATTTTGATTTTGAATTTTAATGTTTTTTGATAAATGGCAGAAATCTTATGATTGTGACGGAGAGCTTAAAGATTTGGGTGTGTTCAATTCAATTCATCGTAGTACATTACACAACACAAACACTGGCACAAGAGAATGTAATATCAACCGTACAGCGTGATGATATGGGAATGCATGGCTACAAGAAAAGTTGGTAATTCGACTTTCATAGAAAGCACTATGAATAAGATAGAATACTTGAATATTTTGAATTCCTGTGTAGAAAAAAGGAATTTGGATCACTCTTCGGCATTTCAACAGAACTGAAGCAAGTCACCCTCACAAACACTGGACCACAATCCAATCGAGCATTCCAAAAGCTGCTCAGTTGTCACGTGCGCCTATATCGGACCCCTAAAGCATGTAGGTCAATTGAAAAGTTCTCGGGTTGAAACATAAGTAAATGGTGCTATTAGAATTACAAGGTAAGTTCCGAAATAAACAGGACTTAAAAAACACAGAACAAATGGTTTTTTCGACAAAATCAATTTATTTTATTCAAAATAGTATCTTTCTGCTTCACTACAGCTTTTTGCACAGTCCAAAAGCATAATCGAACGAGCGTTTTAGCTCATTGGCCGGTATGGCCGCCAGTATGCCGGTGCAAGCCTTTTGAATGCCCTCTACATCACGTCTGCATAACGCTTTCCTTTCATGGGCAAATGCATTTTTCCGAAAAGGAAGTCGCACGGTGCCATATCAGGTGAATACGGGGAGGGGTTAATGGTTAAAATGTGGGTTTTGGTCAAATAATCGTCCTTCGAATATTGGATTCTGAGCAATTTTTGGTCGTCAGTCAATTTGTGCGGAACAAACCGTGCACACACCTTTCGTAAGCCCAAATATGCGGTCAAAATGCGATAAGTCGATGTTTTGGAGATGTTCAATTCCATTTCCATGAATTTCAATAATGATTTCGGCTGATTTTTGATGAACTCAGGCACAGTTTCTATCGAATTTCCGGTAATCATGGATTTGGATTGACCCTCATGTTGACCATCATTTATGTCCTCACGACCAGTTTGAAACCGTTGAAACCACTCGTGCACTCTGCTACGGGATAGACAATCATCGCCATAAACTTATTTCATCAGTTTAAACGTTTCGGTAAAAGTTTTACCAATTTTAAAACAAAATTTAATGTTGGGTCTTTGTTCGAAGGTCATTTTCTCACCGATAACACAAACATTCTAACACTTAAAACGCAATAACTTCACTTCCAATCGATGAAATGTCATGAAATTCTCACTGGAAAATCGATGAAGATAGCAGGCTCTAACGCACCAGTCGACATATAGATGGGGCCACCAGGGGCGCTAGATTCAAAAAGGCCTTTTTACTTTGGAACATACCTTGTAAGTCCATATGAGTTTTAAAGCGCAATTCAGTAAGCAGTCTCTAGACACTATTTGAGACATTTTGAAGTAAAGTCTCAATTTGTGACAAGTTACTATTCACAACATAGTTTCTAGACTTTAGTCAAAATATTGTCTCAAATGTGTCATCTGACAGTTAGCAGGTCACAAAACAAAAAAGCCATCTTGTATATACTGACAAGTCACTTATAAATATCATCATAGATATTAATCGATTGTCGTCTTTTTATATTTTGTAAGCAACTCAAACGCGAAAAAGTTAAAAATAAATATAATGTGTATCACATAAGCTTATTAGTAATTATGCTTTTTGACTATGTTATGGAAAATTGAAAAATTGTTATCGACTTGTTTATTTTCAATGAAGTATAAATCTTCTCTAAATAAAGAAATGTAAGGGCTGACTAGACCTGTTAAGAGATTTTCATGTTTGTCAAGAATTGCCTCCAATTTAAAATTTTAGAGACTTGTGACTATATCACAGTACAGAATTAGTAATACGGTATTAGTTACACCTAACCTTTAAAATAGCATGTTTAAATCTGACAGCTGTTGGACGAATACCGGGTGTTAATAAAATATTGCTTTTTGAGGGGAGAAATACCCATAAAAATTAACTGTCACGAATTGGTAGGCTAAGTTTAAAAGTGGCGATGTCTCGAAGACGGAAAACGCAGGGGGGGAAGGGGGGCGGCCAACGAGAAAAATGTCCACAAAATAATTTTGGAGTAGCATAAAGTGAAGCTGTTCGAGATAGTAGGTACTCTAAAGATATGTACGTGTACATCATATCATTCTCCAATATTTGGGTATGAGAAAGCTCTGGCAAAATGGGTGCCGCTCAAGCTTACTTTTGACCGAAAACAAAGACGAGAAGGTTATTCGGAGCAGTTTTTTGAGATGTTCAAGCGTATTTAGCACCAATTTTTTAATCGATGAAGCATGACTCAATCATTTCATTCCGATTTATGAATTTGAGTTCGAATTGCTTCCGCATCCACCGTATTCTTCAGATATGGCCCCCAGCGACTATTTCTTGCTCTCAGATCTCAAAATAATGTTTATCAATTGGCATGTTAGCTTGTGTGCAAAACTTTTTCATTTGACCTGATATCTTCAAGAAATTCTTCTTCATCTTTACTGGCGTAAGCACCGCTTACGCGATTATAGCCGAGTTAACAACAGCGCGCCAGACGTCTCTTCTTTTCGCTACCTACTCGCTGATCCTACCAACAGAGTGGAAGTCTTCCTCTTCACCTGCTTTCCCCGACGGGTACTGCGTTGAATACTTTCAGAGCTGGAGTGTTTTCGTCTTCATTCGTTTCATTCGGACAACATGACTAAGCCAATGTAGCCGCTGGCTTTTAATTCGCTGTACCATGTCAATGTCGTCGTATATCTCATATAGCTCATCGTTCCCTCGAATGCGATATTCGCCGTGGCCAACGCGCAAAGGACTATAAATCTTTCTTTGTCAACAGTGACGTGAGAGCCAAGTCGCGAGTGCGACGACTGTTTCTTTGATGACAGGTGATATTTCATCTTGCCCTCGTTCACTGCCAAACCCATTATAATAGATTGTACCTGCTCGATTAAGTTCTGCAGCTCGAATTATTTTTTCCAGCAACAGATTGAAGAAGTCGCACGATAGGAAGTCGCCTTGTCTGAAACCTCGTTAGGTATCGAACGGCTCGGAGAGGTCCTTCTCGATGCTGACGGAGCTTTTGGTGTTGCTAAACGTCAGTTTACACAGCCGTATTAGTTTTGCGGGGATACCAAATTCAGACATCGCAGCATAAAGACAGCTCCTTTTCGTGCTGTCGAAAGAAGCTTTGAAGTCGACGAAAAGGTGGTGTGTGTCGATTCTCTTTTCACGGGTCTTTTCCAAGATTTGGCGCTTGGTGAATATCTGGTCCGTTTTTTGTTTTTCCAGGTCTAAATCCACACTGATAACGTCCAATCAGGGGTGGGCTTTAATCTTTCACACAATACGCTCGATGGAACCTTACACGCGGTGTTAGGAGACTTATCTGTTCCATCGTCATCGATTGGGGAATCGCGTTCGCCTTCTCCTGGCGTTGTACTTTCACTGCCATGCAGCAGGCTGGAGAAGTGTTCCCTCCATAATTTAAGTATGCTCTGAGCATCGGTGACTGGATCACCATTGGGGGTTCTACAAGAGTATGCTCCGGTCTTGAAACCTTCTGTTAGCAGACGCATTTTTTCGTCGAATTTTCGAGCATTACCCCTGTCGGCTAGCTTGTCAAGCTCTTCATACTCACGCATTTCGGCCTCTTTCTTTTTCTGTCTGCAAATGCGTCTCGCTTCCCTCTTCAACTATCGGTATCTATCCTATCCCGCACGTGTTGTGGTCGATCGCGACACTTCCCGTCATACATACTAGCTGTTCTTTTGCATTTTCCGAAAACCAAAAGTTTCGATTGCAGCTGTACGTAAGGAGCTTGAAATGTGTTCCCACGGTTCCATTATACCGAGTTGTTAACGAGTGCTCCCAGAGAGCAGGAGTGCATGTCGAGTAGAAAATCGTTTGGCTGTCTGTTGTGATTGCAGCTTCTCGACGTCGAATCTTCCTTGTGTTCGTTGGCGTGCGTTTTTTGCTGCACAGAGGCTGGTGCGGATCTTGGCTGCAACAAGATAGTGCTCCGAGTCGATGTTAGGACCTCGGAGCGCACGCACATCTAAAACACTGGAGACGTGTCTTCGTGTCTTCCTTCTACAACAACATGATCGATCTAGTTGGTGGTTTTTCGAAACGGAGACAGCCAGGTGGCCGACCGTAGTGCCAAAGATACCTTCTTTACACACCCTGACGTTAAAGTCGCCAAGCACGATTTTAATATCGCGGCGGGGGTAAGTCCCATAGATGCGCTCCAAGCGCTTATAGAAGACATCTTTTGTCACATCGCCCTTCTCTTCCGTAGGGGCGTAGGCGCAAATCAGCGATATGTTGAAGAACCTCGCTTTGATGCGGATTGTGACTAGACGTTCATCCACCGGAGTGAATGACAGTACTCGGCGACGGAGTCTCTCTCCCACCACGAATCCCACACCAAATTTGCGCTCCTTTATATGATGACTGTAGTAAATGCCACAAGGACCTACTCGTCTCACTCCTTGTCCCGTCCATCGCATTTTTTGGACGGTGGTGATATCAGCCTTCACTCTAACGAGGACATCAACCAGCTGGACAGCGGCACCTTCCCAATTAAGGCACCCCGCACATTCCAGATGCATGCTCTGAAATCGTAATCCATACATTGTTTGCGATGGTCGTCTTCAAAAGAGGGGTCTCTCATCCGACTCTTCTTGTTCTTTTTCATTGGGTGCGTTTTTTTACGTGGAGGGTCCCAAACCCAGTGCACAGCCCTGTTTCGCCTTCTCACTTTAGCCATATGTTAAAGAATCGTTTCTGGCCACTCCCAAGTGAATGGCAATCAGAGAACTTTCCTCACTTGCGTCAACTTCTACACATGACTGCATCCTCCATCCCATCTTTAGGAAATTAGGAATGTTTTATTATCCGTATCAAAGACAATAACGAAGAAATTGTTCAATTCGGATCACGATAGCATATAGCTGTGATACAAGCTGAACGGTATTTAAAGGGAAAATAAATTTATTTGACAAGATATCATCCAGAAATTAGGGATGGATTATTTCCTGAGGCTATGGTGCAATATCTGAAAGAACAATTGATATCGGAACACTATAGCATAAAGAACTGAAGATTAACGTTAGTCAAAAGTTTTTCCACATTGCGAATTATCATTTATCCTTGAATTTGGTTTGAGTCATGGCAGTGGTTCATTTCTATTGTGTTCGTAATAAACTAAACGTGCTACAAAATTTTAGAATTATAGAGATTATTACCAAGTTCAAAAGTGGCATTTCAGCTTCGGAGTTAGTACATTGCTACAAAACTTCAAGGAAAACGATTTACAATTTAGTTAAAAAGAAGGAAAATATTAATTCTTTGAACAATTTAAAGAGGAAACCAGTGATGACTCAAAGAGAATGTCAAAAATTAATAGGGACAATCAAACAAAATTCCACAATAAGTGCCGTTAGTATTGCAGCAGCATCAGATCAACTTATTGGAGAAAAGTCAGTGATGCTACACTTCGCCGGAGATTAAAAGAAATTAATATAAATACTGTCGTTGTACGGAAAGTGGGCGACATTTCCAAAATTAATAAATCAAGACGCCTATCGTTTGCTTTAGAGTACATCCAAAAGCCTACATAGTTTCGATGCAATGTATTGTGGACAGATGAAGCTACATTTCAGTTCCAGTGCTCGTTTAGTAGACATGTTATGCATTTACTACGTGAGAAGAAGAAGCATTCAGTTCAGCCGCTAAACAGATTCGGAGGTGGCATAGTGATGTTCTGTGGATGGGTATCTTACTACGGCTTTTTTGTTCCAATTGAGGGCACTTTAAATCAGTCCAGGTATACTAAAATTTTAAACAATGCCCTTGCATCGGGTAATCGGTTTTTTCCAACTGTCGACTGGATTTTACAGAACGTCAACGCTCCATGTCATAAAGGATAGTTACCTAGGAGACTTTTGAATGAAACAAAGCAAGTTGGACTTTCAGGGCCCCCGCAGAGCCAAGTCTGAGTAAGTCAGGCTAAACAACAAAACTTAAAAATGATTGATAGTGAATACTAGAAACTTTAAAGAAGTTTTAATTTTGTGTAAATATTTTAGCCGCACTAAAAATGTATAGTATGTAAATACTTTACTAATACTACCGTTAAGCTTCAGCTCACTTTCTCTGTTTTTAGTCATATGTACCGTTATCATTACCAATTTGACTTCATCGCTGGCGCATAGATCAATATCTACAACAACATAGTACTTTTTTGCACAGCAACAACAACGGCAACAAGAAAACACGATTTCTGTTGAATGTGCAAAACAAGTTCGTTGTGTGAATACTTTTGATTACCTCTGTATATATACCAGGTTGTTCAATAAGTTTTGTCGTTCGATAAGAGAGGGCGTTGCTACTAGCCCAAAATTTCTTTTGTTTTGTTGGTACACTCTTCATATGAACGTACTACTGTGATGAAATTGAAAGGTTAATTTAGTCCATTTCATTTCTTTTAAAGTAATCCCCTCCCGCTACAATACCCATTTTCGCCCTATATCTTGTACCCTTTTGACACAATTTGAATTGAATTGAATCGAATTGGAGTTTTTAAATACCATTTTTGAAAATTTAGAGAAATAAAAGTATTTGTTACATTTAAAGCATAAGGTAACTGTGAGAGTGACACGTCGCTAGACAAAGCTAGAAAAGTGCATCTTTAAGTTCTATCACTATTTTTAAGAATGATATAAGCCAAAAGATATAAGACAAATTCAAAGACTGAAGAGTATTCGAGTAAAACTTTATATTTTTCATTGTTATTCAGATTATTACATTGGGAGTGTACAACTCCTTATCTTTTATAATAAATTTTGAAAAAAAAATTTGTTGAAGTATTTTTCTGAATATTAAAAAGCAGCGAATATGCTTTTCCTCCCCAAGACGTTGCGCCCGGGGCGACAACCCCCTTAAAAAAAATTGTTATTTTTAGAGGTGTAGCACTAAAAAGAAATTCACGAACGAATGTTAAAAGTGTATAATGATTGTTCATCTACAATTAGAACAGTAGAAAGATGGGTTGCTGAATTTAAACGTGGTCGTACAAGACGATCCAAGTGAAAGACGTCCAAAAAGCGCATCAACACCAGAAATCATAGCCAAAACACAGGTTATTGTTTTGGAAGATGGGATTAGGCAGTATGAGCAATATTTTGCTGTGTGCACAATGGGTGCCGCATTCGCTAACAATAGAACAAAAACACATTCGAATGCGACTTTCTCAGTAACATTTGGAGCGTTTTAAAAAGGATTTTGTGCGTCGATTCATCACTATGGATGAGACTTGAGTCTATCACCATGATCCTGTTCGGCTTCGAAATGAGTTCGTGCCCAGAAATCGGACAAGAAGGTTATGGCAAAAGTTTTTTGGGATGCAAGAGAAATTTTGTTTGTGGATTACTTGCGAACTTGCAAAACAATTAATTCTGACAGTCACCGACTAAACCTCGTACTGAGCAGTTGAGTTAGCGTCTTTCTCTGAGTTTATAGCTATTCATATAGCTCTCTTTTGGTGTTCTTTTTTTTTTTGCACTACGGTCTGCTTACTTAAGTAACGCGATTAATACTTATTTTAAGTGAGAAATATAATCCAATACTTATATCAGTGTATTATAACTTTTCCACTATGCCCCCGGCGGGCTTCCAGTTCGGGGACAACAGGTTTGCTGCGCTGGCCCATGGTCCCCAACCAAAAACGTAAAAAATCGTATCAAAAACTGCAAGATGCTTTTCCTGACTTACCGCCAATAAAAAGTGATGATCCAAAGTATATTGTGATTAAATCCGACGAGAATTCTACACCCCTTTGGAAGGTTTCTTGTTTTCGTGTTTACAATGCCTTACTTACCGTGGGCAAAGATATAAACAAAATTAGTGAATTACGCGACGGCAGCCTATTACTGCTAGTGAGAAATAAGCAGGTAGCAGAAAAGTTTATAAAAACGAAATGTCTTTTCAACATTGGCGCTGTTAGCGCTAGCTATCATCAACATCTTAATTGTAACAAAGGCACCATTTATGCACCGTTTTTAAACGATGTGCCTGAAAGCGAAATAATAGAAGGACTGAGTTCTTACGAAGTTTCCGCGGTTTATAAGTTCACTCGCAAAGTTGAAGGTGTTATAAAGCCTACTGGTGTTATGCTAATATCATTCAACAGTTATTGCCTTCCAAACAAAATAAACATCGCATGGAGGATGACCTCTGTACGACCATACGTGCCTAATCCAATGCGCTGCAGGTCATGCCAAAAAATTGGGTCATACGCAAAAACATTGTAAGGGTTCCCCAACATGCGAAACTTGCAATTTCCCTTCTCCACACGATAATGACTGCATCCGAGTTATGTGTGCGAATTGTTCTGGCGAGCATCGTTCTTCGGACTATAAGTGTCCAAAGTATATGCAAACCAAAGAAATTTTAAAAATAAAGACACTAGAAAAGTGCAGTATGCACGAAGCCCTTAAAAAGTATAGAAAAATACTTCCCTCCCTTCCCTCACTGCTAGCTTTGCACATGTGCTTCAACCTACAAAAGAGGTATCCTCTGTATCCAACACACCAACAAAAATTTCAGCCATCAACAATTTCACAAAATCTAAAAATACTCATAGAATTGCCGACAATGACTTACCTAGTACATCAAAACAAAACGCAGAGGTCACCTCTGCTCCCAACTCATCAATAAACTCTTTAACTAGAAAAAATCACTCATCAAACGCCAACAACAAACATATTTCCATCAACAAGCCTGCATCGATCAGTTCAGACTACAACAACGTCTCACATTCAGCTAAAAATATTAGCGACAACTGTACCCAACAAGCCTCTTTCTTAAATCCCAAACTTTTCAGTCCAACAACAGCCTCTCTCATTTCTAACTTAAACAACTCCTTAAGCCAGTGGTCGGCATTTCATAGCACAATTGTGCAAACCAACTTCACACGTACGCTTACGCTCTATCGTTCAGTCGTTGTCGAGCCAGCAACGAATTAACATCGCGCGGGATTATAGCGCAAAACCAATTATGCCCTGTGAGAAATATTTTATGATTCTAAATGCCTTTGGTGCCATGCAATGCCTTTTATGTTCCAAGTCTTTTAAAGATAATAGGGAATATATCCTTAAAAGACATTTTGTTAATTTTCATTATACTATTAATTAATTAATAATTTTAATTTCAATTTCTCACTAGGCTACTTTTTTTTCGTGCTCACCAACACCGTGACAGATCCTCACATGCCGACCACTGCCTTAAGCTCGCTTAATAAATATACTGACTTCAACAACACTACTACCAACACTACCGTGCAGTCTAATCCACCTAATCACGAAAATCTCTTTCCAACAACAAGCAATTCCAACGATAATCAATACTCTACTCAACATACTGAACAAATAGAAATTGACTCTGAATAAATACGCTTAGCATTTACTCTCTTTTGAACTAGTACTCAATTGGTGACACTCAGCTTCAACTGGCTGCTCATACGAGTTGATATTCTAGCTCTCTTCTGTTTCCCTTTTTCTTTTTTTCCTACATAGATCTTATGATTCCATTATTGCAATGGAATTTAAACGGCTACACTAATAATTACAATGAGCTTCAAATATTAATACAAGATCATTCCCCAGCTATTATACTCTTAAATGAAACTCACATCTCTTTCAATTTGTCGGCTTTTACTCCGAAGCAATACATTGGCATGTTTCACAATCTTCCACATATTAGCACAGGTAAAAAGGTATTGCGCTTCTCATAAGAAGAGATATTCCACACAAAATTAATGCCATTCAATCCTACTTGCTGGCTATGTCGATCGAAATTATCTTAGTTAAAAAAATCACCATTATCTGCACCTATATTGCACCAGATGAACATTTTACCAGTACAGACATCCTGCAATTAATCAACCAAGCTTCTACTCCTTTAATTTTCGCTGGTGATTTTAATGCATGGAGTCCACTATGGGGCTCTCCAATAGCCAACAAGAGGGGCAAATGCATTGAAGACACTTTACTTTCCTCTAACTTAATATGTTTGAATAACGGATCCGCGACACACTTTTCCACTCACTCCACTTTTTCCCATGTAGATCTTACAATGTGCACCGACACACTTGCCACAGAGTGCGAATGGAGTATACTCGATCACCTGCATGGAAGCGATCACTGCCCATTGTACTAAAATTGCACCTAGGTTCAACAACTAAAAACCACAAAATAAATAAGGTATTCAAAACTGATACGCTGATTGGGAGAAGTTTCAGACACATTGCGAGATAAATGGCAATAATACCCCAATATCTGACAACCCAAACCAAGAAAGTGCGAGGTTAACAAAAATTATCCGTTCAGCAGCGAATGTTAGTATTCCTCATACAAAGCCAAAAGCAAGTCCAAAGAGTGTTCCTTGGTGGAATAAAGAAATCGCTGAATTGCGGGCAAAAAAACAGACAGCTTGGTATGAATACAAACGCGCTCAATCACTAGTCAACTTAATATCTTTCAGGAAAGCCAATGCTCTTTTCCGTCGTTCCGCGAAACAGGCCAAGCGTTAATGTTTTCAGGATTTCACAAGCAAAATAAATCCTTCGTCTAGTCCTAAGTTAATATGGAACGCTTTAAAAAAACTTTCTGGAGTGCCTAGAAATCTAGCCATTCAATGCGTAAAGAGGCCTACAGGTTTGGTAACCAATCCATCCGATATTTCCGAGTTATTTGCAAACCACTATTCTGAAACAAGCTCAGATATTTCATTCAGCACACAGTTTCAAACCTCTAAAACCACCACACTGTCCGACACTTCCTACTCTGTCTCCCCTCTTTCTTTTTCAGCTAAACAAATAGAAACCAGCATTTCACTGTCTGAATTCGAGTTCGTTGCATCTACCGTTAAGGGTAAGTCCCCGGGGCAAGATAAAATTTCTTATCCAATTATCAGACATATGCCAAAAAGCCTCAAGCTCCGATTGGTAAAGCTTTATAACAAAATTTTCAATACTGGTGTCTACCCCCAATTTTGGAAAACGTCCTGTGTTATACCAATACTTAAACCACACAAATCCTCCGATGAACTTGCTAACTATAGGCCGATTTCCCTCCTTCCATGTATGGGCAAAATTTTGGAAAAGATCGTGGCTAACCGCTTGATGTGGTATGCTCAGCGAAACAAGTTCATATCACCGAATCAAGTCGCCTACAAAAAAGGTCAAGGCATGTTAGATGCTTTAATCCAACTAGACTACTTCATTACTAATGCTTTGTCCAGCAAAAACCACGTGTTCGTACTATCTCTGGACTTTCACAGAGCTTTCGACAAAATTGGAGCCCATATTATTATTCGACAACTAAGAAAATGAAAAATAGGCCAGAATATGATACGTTTTATTACTAACTTTCTCACAAACAGAAAACTCAAAGTCAACGTAAATGGTTTTCTTTCTTCAACACTCCCGCTTTCTAATGGTACGCCGCAAGGCTCACCTCTTTCAGCCCTCCTTTTTATTATTGCTTTCGATGACATTAGTAGGATGATAAAAAATTACAAAGGAGTTGAGCACCAGATCTATGCTGACGATGTCCTAATCTACACAAAAGTCTCTGACGTTAATTTAGCTCAATCCTTATTTACTAATATACTCGCCAGAATTGAGACTTGGGCACTGGAGTCTGGTGCTTCACTTTCCTTAGACAAAACACAAATCATTCATGTATGTAGGAAGCAAAATTGCAACGGTATTTCACTAACCCACAACCAAACTAACATCGAATGTAAAACACAGCTGAAAATACTAGGATTAATTTTTGACTCTAATTATAATTTTAATGCTCACTGTAAATATGTCAGAAACTCGTTAATGTCACGATTAAATATTGTTAAATATCTTTCGTCTAAGCATTCATTTATTCATCCGAACACACTAGTCAATGTTGTCAGAGCTTTGCTAACTTCAAAAATAGATTATGGGCTCCCCATCTATGGCAATTGCTCCAAAAGCAGTATCAACCTTTTAAATGCACCTTACCATTGCGCAATACGGCGAAGTCTCCGGGCCTTTCCAACCTCGCCAATAAAAACGATAATGGCTGAATCTGGTTTACCAACTATTCAAAATAAAATTATAGATTCTTCGCTTCAAATTCTTGCGAAAACGGCTGAGAACACCAACCCATTACTAAATACAACTATCACGCATGCCACGAAAAAAAGAAAAATTCCAAGAATACAATCGGCTATTTCGAGATGCTTAAGTTTCGCTGCAGAAAATAATATTTTACGTAACGCAACACGCAAATTCACCACTCGACATCCTCCCTGTCTGATCAATGATAAAATACTACAGAATAAGCTTATGTTTCTGTCCAAGCAAAACACACCAAACGAAGTCTTTCAACAAACCTTTGCTGAACTGGAATCTAATTACACAAATAATGGCTGGAAGTTATTGTTTACGGATGGCTCCAAGTCCACCGATTCCACTTCGTTAGCAGTTGTCACTGCCACAGGAGAAATTATTTGCAATTGGCTTCTTCCCTCAACGACCTCTGTATTTACCGCTGAAGGATCTGCGATCCTTCATCCAGTTAATTACGCAAAAAAGACTAAAGGAAAGTTCCTCATCTGTACAGACAGCAAATCGTGTATGTCTGCAATAACGTCTCCTTCCAATCGCAATCCCATAATAGAAGTTATCAGAGACGCGGTCATTGGTGCCCCTCAGAAAATCCAAGTAATGTGGATCCCTGGCCATGCTGGTATTACAGGCAACCACTTTGCAGACCTCGCTGCGAAAAATGTAGCCAGGACTCCTGCCTTAACATACTACGTCTCATCCAAGCAAGACATTCTTAACCTTATTAAGCACAAAAGGCATCAAAAAAACGCAAGCGAATGGAAAACATTTAAACATCACTACGCGGTCATAAACCCAGCCAGAAATCGTATAATCTACTCGTCAACAGTTCCAACTAGCGCAATGAAGACATATACTCGATTAAGGATTGGACACACTATCATAACACACGCCCACTTACTATCGAGTAAAAGCCCATCCATTTGCCCCCTTTGCGATGACACCGCTACTATCAAACACTTACTCACACTATGTCCGATGCTTCACCCAACAGCCCACAACTCTGGCAACATTGATCTCATAAAACTACTAAGTGAACCTTCAGAAAAAAACGTGATGATTGTATATAGATTCTTAAAAACCAACCATTTGTTAAAATATATTTAAGCAACTTACATCTTTACTAACCCTTAGCAATTAGAATTTTTCACCTAGTTATAAGACGGCTGAAGGCCTCGTAGCCAGTGCTGCGTTTATGTATTTATATCGGGTGATTTTTTAAGAGCTTGATAACTTTTTTAAAAAAAAAAAACGCATAAAATTTGCAAAATCTCATCGGTTCTTTATTTGAAACGTTAGATTGGTTCATGACATTTACTTTTTGAAGATAATTTCATTTAAATGTTGACCGCGGCTGCGTCTTAGGTGGTCCATTCGGAAAGTCCAATTTTGGGCAACTTTTTCGAGCATTTCGGCCGGAATAGCCCGAATTTCTTCGGAAATGTTGTCTTCCAAAGCTGGAATAGTTGCTGGCTTATTTCTGTAGACTTTAGACTTGACGTAGCCCCACAAAAATAGTCTAAAGGCGTTAAATCGCATGATCTTGGTGGCCAACTTACGGGTCCATTTCTTGAGATGAATTGTTCTCCGAAGTTTTCCCTCAAAATGGCCATAGAATCGCGAGCTGTGTGGCATGTAGCGCCATCTTGTTGAAACCACATGTCAACCAAGTTCAGTTCTTCCATTTTTGGCAACAAAAAGTTTGTTAGCATCGAACGATAGCGATCGCCATTCACCGTAACGTTGCGTCCAACAGCATCTTTGAAAAATACGGTCCAATGATTCCACCAGCGTACAAACCACACCAAACAGTGCATTTTTCGGGATGCATGGGCAGTTCTTGAACGGCTTCTGGTTGCTCTTCACCCCAAATGCGGCAATTTTGCTTATTTACGTAGCCATTCAACCAGAAATGAGCCTCATCGCTGAACAAAATTTGTCGATAAAATATTCCGGCCGAAATGCTCGAAAAAGTTGCCCAAAATTGGACTTTCCGAATGGACCACCTAAGACGCAGCCGCGGTCAACATTTAAATGAAATTATCTTCAAAAAGTAAATGTCATGAACCAATCTAACGTTTCAAATAAAGAACCGATGAGATTTTGCAAATTTTATGCGTTTTTTTTTAAAAAAAGTTATCAAGCTCTTAAAAAATCACCCGATATAATAAAACTCTTTTTATACTCTCGCAACAATGTTGCTAACGAGAGTATTATAGTTTTGTTCACATAACGGTTGTTTGTAAGTCCTAAAACTAAAAGAGTCAGATATAGGGTTATGTATACCAAAGTGATCAGGGTGACGAGTAGAGTCGAAATCCGGATGTCTGTCTGTCCGTCCGTCCGTCTGTCCGTCCGTCCGTGCAAGCTGTAACTTGAGTAAAAATTGAGATATCATGATGTAACTTGGTACACGTATTCCTTGGCTCCATAAGAAGGTTAAGTTCGAAGATGGGCAAAATCGGCCAACTGCCACGCCCACAAAATGGCGGAAACCGAAAACCTATAAAGTGTCATAACTAAGCCATAAATAAAGATATTAAAGTGAAATTTGGCACAAAGGATCGCATTAGAGGGGCATATGTGGACGTAATTTTTTTGGAAAAGTGGGCGTGGCCCCGCCCCCTACTAAGTTTTTTGTACACATCTCGGAAACTACTATAGCTATGTCAACCAAACTCTACAGAGTCGTTTTCTTCAGGCATTTCCATATACAGTTCAAAAATGGAAGAAATCGGATAATAACCACGCCCACCTCCCATACAAAGGTTATGTTCAAAATCACTAAAAGTGCGTTAACCGACTAACAAAAAACGTCAGGAACACTAAATTTTACGGAAGAAGTGGCAGAAGGAAGCTGCACCCAGGCTTTTTTTAAAAATTGAAAATGGGCGTGGCGCCGCCCACTTATGGACCAAGAACCATATCTCAGGAGCTACTAGACCGATTTCAATGAAATTCGGTATATAATATTTTCTTAACACCCTGATGACATGTACGAAATATGGGTGAAATCGGTTCACAACCACGCCTTCTTCCAATAAAAAGCTATTTTGAATTCCATCTGATGCCTTCTCTGTATAATATATGTATACATTAGGAACCAATGATGATAGCGGAATAAAACTTTACAAAAATACGGTATTTGAAAAATATATAAATGACGTATAATTAAATCTCGATTATCACTTTATCATGCGAGAGTATAAAATGTTCGGTGACACCCGAACTTAGCCCTTCCTTACTTGTTTTTATCTTATTTGCTACCCGATTTTCATTTTTATATCTTGCAATAATAAACTGAATAGTACTTCGACTCCGATTTATTATTTTGGCTATTTCTCCATACGATTTACCGTTTTTGTAATGATTAATTGCCAGTTCGCGCATATCAACAGTGGCTTGCTTCATTTTACAAAAATTTTGTATATTTTATGAAAAAATTACTGCAATAAACTCTTTAATAGAAAATATAAACCGATTAAAATCAGTACGTTCCAATTTCTTGATCTGAATTCGAAGAATAACGGAATTTTTCAAATCATTAGTCAGCTGTACGATTTTCAGTGACACCCCCTTTGACAAACTTTGGGCAATGGTGCTCCTTTGACATAAAAACGGGAAAAGCTTAAGAAATAATTCCCATTGCATTTTGCTCTTAACTCTATTACAAATGATAACAAGGATGAAATTTTTGATTTTGCGAAAAAAAAATAGAGATAGTTAAGAAAACTTAAAATTTTACTTGCTGTACGATTTTCAATGACACTAACTGTAAGTAGATACATAAGTAGATTGAATATGTCACCAACCAAAAATTGAAACATTGTTCTACAAAAACAACAACAGCATAAGCATGGCAACATTGTGTTGTTGGTAGAAAAGCCGAGCTGTGCCGAAAGAAACGAACAAGCGATCGCCGATTGTCACCGCTTCGCTTGCTGCTCGAACATCTTCGCAGACAAGGTTGCGCAACCTGAATCTATCGCAACCTTTTCCGAACTCGTATAAGAAGTATAACTTCAAAAATTAGCCTTTTGAAGCGAACACAATTAACCGCATCTAATAGAAAAATAGTTATTACACATAGCTTGCACCTTACTATGGTAGATGGAAAAGTGTGCAACGCGATCAGCGAATCTTCCGCTGCAAAGTGTTATATATGTTCAGCACGGCCAACAGAAATGAACGATGTTCAAAAATGTTTGAGTAAAGAAGTTCGCACAACATTTTATGAATTTGGCTTATCTCCACTGCATTCATACATACGCTTCTTTGAATACTTTTTACATGTTTCATATAAACTAGAGGTCAAAATGTGGCAAGTAAGAGACACAGAGAAGAAAAGTAAAGTATTGGAGAGAAAAAACAAAATTCAGACGGAATTTCGCGAAAAAATGGGTATAATAGAGGACAAACCTAGAGATGGAGGTAGAGGATCGTCCAACGATGGAAATATCGCAAAAAAATTCTTTTCTAATGCAGTCTTGAGTTCCGAAATCACAGGAATTGATGAATGTTTAATTCATAGGTGTGCAACATTATTGCAAGCCATGGCATCGGAGTATAAAATTAATGCGGAGAAATTTAAACTCTACGCGCTGGATACAGCTAAAGATCTGATAACTGCATATCCATGGTACTATTTGCCGGCAACCGTTCACAAGGTTTTAATACATGGTTCTGCTGTGATAGAGCATGCATTAGTGTCGATTGGAGAGCTTTCGGAGGAAGCTGCAGAGTCCAATAACAAGGAAATAAAAAAAATGTAGACTTCAGCACAGTCGGAAAGTGTCACGGATTTAACAAACACAGATGTCATTAATGCATTATTATTGCGCTCAGGTCCCTTTATAACAGGACAGAGACAACTTCCAAAAAAAGACAAGTCGACTTTGTTGAAATCTGTTTATGAATTACTAGATGATTCTATATAATTTTTGTTTCCTTAATTTTTCTTTTATTGTTTTTTTATATTGGACTAACTTATTACATTGTTCTTACTTCTATTTATACTAACTAGTATGTTTACTTAGTTGATAGTTTGTTTATATACAGATTATATTATTTGTTTAGGTTTGTTTACATATGTATATATTGTTTGCTTATATACATTTTCTTTGTTTTATTATAAGATACAACGTATTCAAACTCAATGTTGTTTCGATACTTGTTTGTTTAGGATTGTTTTTTGTAGTGATAGTGCATTTCAATTGTTCCAACTCAAGGTTGTTTTGATGCATTCTGTTTACTGAAACAAAAGGTTGTTTTGATGTTTGCTACTATCATAAGGAATACACTCCTTAACTCGCGCACGCTCTGAAGTACAGTCGCGGCGAAAGAAAATCAGTCCTATTACAGATCGACCAATATTCTAGAAAAAATGTTCGCTTTACGAATTCGCTATCTGGGGACTTGAATAGTTGTAATTCGGTCTTGACAATTTTTGGTCATAAAGTTATTTTAATTGCACTATTCGCGCAAAATTTTAACTCAATGCAGCCATTGGTGCGCTTTATTTGCATACTGGAAAGTGAAAAAATCAAATGGAATTTAGAATTGTGTTAATGAAAAGTAGGTGTGGTTGTAATCCGATTTCGCAATGGAACAGAGAAATGTTAAAATAACATACATACCAAAATTGTGGTTATCGGTAGTGCGGGTCCTGATAAGTGTTTTTTCACCTAAATGTGAATTCTGCCTCGCCCATCGTCTTATTTTGATCCCGGCTCCTATAAAGCCCTGTTGTAACATATCAGATGTTTAATGTATCTGACGTATTTATTTATTGATGCATCGCGCTTTTGGTAGTTTTTAACTTAGCCGTTGTATATGGAGTGAGCGGGGTTGACATTTGGCCAATTTTAATAATTGCTACGGTATCGCTAGCGATGATTGAAAGATTTGTGTTGAGCAAATTTAATTATAGTGCTTTAAATGATTTAAGCCCCTTAGAGGGCGGGTTCACGACGTCAAAACTTTTAGGCCACAAGTGCCCCTTGCTACAGCAATCCCCTTTGCTAAATTACAGTTTTGTATCTGAATTCAGTGCTTAGTTGCGGGACTTTGTAAGTTTTAGTTTAATGGGGTTTTGTGGACGCAGCAGTGAACAAACAAACAGTCACGCGGAATTCAACTTGTCTCGTAATTCTGATCTTTCATATATATACCAGGTTGTTCATAAGTTTTGCCGCTTGATAAGAAAAATATGATAATTTTATGATTCAAAATACACTTTACCATTCAGCATAATTTCCCTGAACATTAATACATTTGCTCCAACGATCCTCTGTGGATCCTATCCCAGAAGTGAGCATCCGGAAGGTCTGCAAAACACACTTCAACAGCCGTTATGACCTCTTCATTTGATGAAAAAGGCTTGACACGCATAAATTTTGTTAAGTTCTGAAATCAAATAGAAGTCACTGGGGCCTAATCTGGTGAATGCGGTGGATGCTCCAACAATTCGAACTTTATTTCATGGATTTTAGCCATTGTCAAAATGCTCTTGTAGCACGGTGCATTGTCCTGCAAACCGGGTCTTTGTTCACGAATTTTTTCCTTCAACTGATCCAAAAGGTTGTAATAACATTCAGAATTAATTTATTTTATTTTTATTTCTTTATAATAATTCATATTACAACAAGTAAGGAAGGGCTAAGTTCGGGTGTCACCGAACATTTTATACTCTCGCATGATAAAGTGATAATCGAGATTTAATTATACGTCATTTATATATTTTTCAAATACCGTATTTTTGTAAAGTTTTATTCCGCTATCATCATTGGTTCCTAATGTATACATATATTATACAGAGAAGGCATCAGATGGAATTCGAAATAGCGTTATATTGGAATCAGGCGTGGTTGTGAACCGATTTCACCCATATTTCGTACGTGTTATCAGGGTGTTAAGAAAATATTATATACCAAATTTCATTGAAATCGGTCTAGTAGTTCCTGAGATATGGTTTTTGGTCCATAAGTGGGCGAGGCCATGCCCATTTTCAATTTTTAAAAAAAGCCTGGGTGCAGCTTTCTTCTGCCATTTCTTCCGTAAAATTTAGTGTTTCTGACGTTTTTTGTTAGTCGGTTAACGGACTTTTAGTGATTTTCAACATAACCTTTGTATGGGAGGTGGGCGTGGTTATTATCCGATTTCTTCCATTTTTGAACTGTATATAGAGATGCCTGAAGAAAACGACTCTGTAGAGTATGGTTGACATAGCTATAGTAGTTTCTGAGATATGTACAAAAAACTTAGTAGGGGGCGGGGCCACGCCCACTTTTCCAAAAAAACTACGTCCAAATATGCCCCTCCCTAATGCGATCCTTTGTGCCAAATTTCACTTTAATATGTTTATTTATGGCTTAGTTATGACACTTTATAGGTTTTCGGTTTCCGCCATTTTGTGGGCGTGGCAGTTGGCCGATTTTGCCCATCTTCGAACTTAACCTTCTTATGGAGCCAAGGAATACGTGTACCAAGTTTCATCAAGATATCTCAATTTTTACTCAAGTTACAGCTTGCACGGACGGACGGACAGACGGACGGACAGACAGACATCCGGATTTCAACTCTACTCGTCACCCTGATCACTTTGGTATATATAACCCTATATCTGACTCTTTTAGTTTTAGGACTTACAAACAACCGTTATGTGAACAAAACTATAATACTCTCCTTAGCAACTTTGTTGCGAGAGTATAAAAATCAAAAAAGAAGAAGCTGACTGCGACTGACGAACGATGGATCATAAGGAAGGTTAAGGAGAACCCAACCATTTCCGCTCCTAAAATTGCCACAGATCTTAAATTTTACTTAAAAAAGGAAGTAAGTGATTCAACTATTCGTAGAGTGCTTAGAAAAAATGATTTCCACGGCAGAGTGGCACGCAACAAGCCTTTAATTAAAAAACATAATCGAAAGATTCGTCTTGAATTTGCAAGGACCTATCTTAAGCAGCCTGCTGACTTCTGGAATGATGTTATATTCACGTATGAGTCTAAGTTTAACATTTTTATGTCCGATGGAAAAGTAAATGTGTGGAGAAAACCCAGCACTGCAATGGATCCTAAAAATTTGCGACCGACAGTCAAGCATGGCGGAGGTTCAGTCATGGTGTGGGGATGCATGTCCTCCTTTGGTGTGGGAAATTTGGTGTTCATCGATGGTTGTATGGATCAGTGGAAATATCTGAATATACTTAAGGAAAACCTTAAGCAGAGCGCTGAAAAAATGGGTATTGCAAGTTCATTTAAGCTGTACGCTGACAACGACCCAAAGCCAGCACATTCGGCACGAATGTGGGCACTCTATAATTGTCCAAAAGTGCTGAAAACTCCAGCTCAGTCTCCAGATTTCAATGTCATTGAACACGTATGGAATCATTTGAATCAAAAAATTAGGGCTCTGCCAATTTCAAACATTTCTGCCTTAAAAATGCGCTCCAAAGTGAATGGTGTAAAATATCCCCAGATTATTGTAAGAAGTTGGTTGATTCAATGCCCAAACGTCTAAAAGCTGCTGAAACTAATAAAGGTTTTCCAACTAAATATTAAATATTAGTTTACAGCAATGAAATTAATTTTTTGTATCATTTTTCTACATTTAAAATGAAAAAAGATGCACTGTACGATTTTTACTGACTGAATATTACTTAGCCAAGAGTATTAAAATGAGCTGTTATTAGTTATTTCTATTAAATGTTTTTAAGTTTTGTGAATAAATGAATTTAAGTTTTAATATAAAACGCCTAATAGTATATTTAATTGGAATTATCTGAAGTAGTTAGGGACTGGACACTAAAATACTTAAAAAGGGTGGCTGTACGATTTTCAATGACACTCACTGTATATACATCTATATAAATAAAAATGAATACCAAAAATGTATGTACGCGCATAACTCAATAACGCCTGGACCAATTTGGACAATTCTTTTTCTTAAATGTTCGCTGATGTTCAAAGATAGTTTTTACGGCGAGAAAAATTCGAATAGTTTCCGGAAAACCCCTAAAAACAGCCCTTTTCTTTTCCCCATACAAACGTTACATACATACATATGTACATACATATATAAAAATTAATGTTTGTTTGTTAGTAACACTAAGAGAACGGTTGATGAAATTTTTAAAGGTTGTTTGTTGTGGATCGGGAAAGGTTTAGAAACAAATACCTTATAATTTTCATGAGGAGAATTCGGAAAATTGGACAATTCCAAAAAGTAACATTTTTCATACACATTTTTTTCAATTTTCGTTTGTTTTGTTTTTTCAATATTTTGATTTGTAAATTATTTGAATCGTTCAATTGCGGTCGCTTGCTTTTTTATTCCGGCTATCCAAAGGAAAAATTATTGAAAATTATTCAGTGAAAACTTTATGTGTGTTTCAGACGAAGTGATCAATTACTGATTGAAATTTGTTACGAAGCCACGAAGAGGTCGCGCTAATATTTGTCGGCGTTCTTTTTGCCATCAAGAAGTACTCCCAAAATGCGATGACATACGTGCGGAATTATGGATCGCGGTCAATCAGCTAGCGATCGTAACGATATCACAGCACGACTTTTTAAACAATAGCTGCGATGTTTGACGGTCTTTATCTTGAAGCAACCTATGGTATATATGGTGCTGTTAGATGCTGAATGTATTCTGTTGCGTACGCACACATTCTTCTTGGATGCGGATGGTGATTACACCAGATCAAATTGATGAAATCATTTCAGCGGAAATTCCTGATTCAGAGATAGATCCAGAATTATACGAAGTGGTGAAAACCAATATGGTTCATGGACTTTGGGAACCTTACAATCCCACTTTGGTTTGTATGTATGTCTGACAATAAATGCACGAAACACTACTCATGTGCTTTTCTTTCGGAAACGGAAATGGGAAATGATGGATATTCACTGTATCGGCGTCGCTCACCAGACGACAATGGCAGAACATTTAGCATTTAGAGGCGTGAATATCGACGTTAACAACACATCGAAGTTGAAAACATATGGATCGTACCATATTCGTCACTTTTGTCTAATTCACATTCAAAACTCATGTCAATGTTGAATATTATAGATTGGTGAAATCGATCAAATACGTTTGCAAGTACGTCACCAAAGAAAGCAACATAGCGGTTATTGGCCTTGAACGATATGAGATCAGCAGTATCAAATGGGTCGATATGTAAACCGCAATAAAGCACTTTGTGTATGCCAGCAGTTGCGTTTGCTGGAACATGCTAATCACTGGAAACAGACGAAGGACAATGCAATAGTTACTTCGCATTTTACTGAAGTTCGCATAGTTTTCGCGAAGATCATTTCGACATATCAGCCTTCAAATTCGCGTTAATTATGGGATACGAAAAAATGACATTGCCGATGACATTTTGCATTGTATTCGCTAAGAATTGGAAATGGGCAAATTTCGGTTGATACTTCCAGTGGTTTGATATCAATTTCACATCCCTTTTGTCAATTCACTTCAACGGAAGATGAACTCATCACGAATGTTTATCCGCACATTGGCAAAATTATCGTAACTGCAATTGCTTGAGTGCACACGCAATTTTAGTTGCCAAAAATACCGACGTTAATGACTTAAACTGGAAGATTCAAAGTCAAATTTCGGGAGGTTTGCGCTCATATAAATCGATCGATCGTCTTGACAAGAAAGACGAAACTGTAAATTATCCAGTGGAATTTCCAAATTCTTTGGAGAGCCTTGGTATGCCCCAGCATCATTTGCGTCTCAAAGTTGGATCTGTCATTATTATGTTTCACAATCTTCATGCGCCGAAACTGTGTAATGGAACCCGACTAATTATGACGCAGTTATCGAATACAAGGGACAGCCATTTCATTTCAAACGTATTCAATTTCCAAGGAAAATTGACCAGATATATGTGGCGTGTTGACGAGTTGGAAACGAATCTTCTTTGTATATTTACGCACCAGAACAGAAATCCAAAAAATTATGTTTATTAAGCTGCGCTACATTAAAAAAATGTAGAAAAATCGAAAATAAATCATTTTCGACACAATGTAATTTCAACTTTTTTTCATTTCAAAGCATATAATTTCACGCAGGACAACGGCTAGTTTAAAATAAATTCTGTTGGGACTCGAACCTACGTGCTCGTCGTCACTTATGAAGCGCTTACCACCAACACCACCATTGACACTAGAATTGCGTTGTCCTAATTATGGTTTGGTTATGCATGAAAGAAATATACAATGAATCGCCGATTGTGACCTCTTTCCTTGCTGCTGCTGCTGCGCATATGTATGTTTGTATGCTTGTTCATTATTGAAGTTATACTCCTTTTTCTTTCCTTTGTCTTTCATTTCTGCGAATTCTCAACTATTTTATGTGCCCTTTTATTGAAATACCCTGCATTGGCCGTTGAAAAATTATGGCTATACTTTCCAGGATTATTTCTGTAGTTAGTCTTCATTTACATTTTTTGGAAATCGACCCGCGATGACGAGGTATATCGTTTTATCTGACAGCGTGAGGTTTAAGAAGTTCATTTTTGATTTTGTCTTGTGGCATATTAGACGGATAAAACGACTTCTGAGTGGTGATTTTAATGAATGAATTCCTTTTGGTTGAAATGCTCTGCGTTGGCCGTTGAAAAGTTAAGACTATACTTCTTCAAAGAAATTAATGACCTTTAGAAATATGCATATTTGCATTATTTCGTTGTCATTTCCATATTCGTAGCAATAGAATTTCTATGGCATAAGTAAAGTAATGACCGCCGATTGTCACCCCTTGCCGCTGTAGCAGCTTCGCCTACAAACATGCGTAAATATGTATGTATGTATACGTATGATCGTGAATACATATCGACGCAGATTTTTGCGAGAAGCACCAGAAAGTTGTGCAATTTATGATGTTTAGCTTTTGCCATCGTCACGAAAAGACGACTTGTTGGCAAAGGCATGCTCGGGGAGATAATAAATTATAATAAATTTATAAAATGTGAATTTAAGTTTTCTAGTTTTGTTTCATACAAAATGATATGCATTTCTTGGAATATCACTAAGAAGTATAACTTCATCCGCGCGTAGGGACTCCACACACCTTTTTTTCTTTAAAATACTTCTCTTCTTTAATCGATAGTTCGGTTGTCTTTTTCTTGAATTGAAATCTGATCGGTCTACAGTAACGAGTCGATGATGGTCGGGGGTTTTTCCAAATTATTTGATCATCTATTTGCGAAACTAGTTGGAGAGGTACGTATCATGTTACAAATAGGCTTCTATCGTTCAAATCACTGGATGAAAACTTTTGCTTATACTCGCTATGCCCCGTACTTCCGTCAAAGCCCCATTTTCCAATTAAAGTTAGATTGCTAACTGCATTCTCAGGAATAGTTTCAATTAAGTTGGTAAGTACTTTCAATTAAGTTGGTCTGAAGCTCTATTATACTAGATGCTGTACTGTTAAGTAAGCTCTGCAATTCAATACAAAAATATTGTCTGGGTATCTACTTTTTTTGAATTTTGTATTTTTTGATAGCTTGGAAACAAATCAAAGGAAATTTTGCTGTTCACAAAATTTCTTATCAGCAAATACTGGTGGTCTCCATTAAGAGTGAAATGGGATCTGCTGGCAGAATCTTTTGATTCTGATGTTCATTGCGTAGAGCAGAAACAGCGGACTCATCTATTTCACTCAGTTGAGCTATACGACGCACAGTGGCATTTCGGCGGAAAAAATAGGATTTTTCCACTTTCCAATTTCAAAACTTTAATGATTTTGTTTCGTAAAGAAATATTTGGATAAGAAAAATTCAACAAGGTTTTTTATAAAAAGTGAAACTTTATAGTTAAAAAAACTAACAGAAGTCGACGGAAAGTTATTCAATAAAATCAGATTAAAATTATTGTCGAAATAAAGATTTTTTTTTGTGTGTAAGTTTACATCTATGGCTTTTCTTTTATTTTTTAGTGAAAATATAGCACCTACTTGTTTATAAAAAAAAAATTTATTGAAATTGGCAAAGTAAACTAATTTTTATAATTTTTCAAAAATTATACTAAAAAATGAAATTTGATGGAAAAAAACTGTATGTGCTTTGCCTTGCTTAGCCCTCTTACTATCAAAAAATGAAAGTTGCGAGTCTGTACTTTCAATTAAAAAAAAAAAAAAAAAACAACCGCCAATTACCGTCCCTTTTAGTAAAATCGATTTTAATTTCCACAAATACTGATGTCTTCAACAGACTTCTTATAACTTCGGATCCTTACATAAGTAGCTTAAGGCGTCATTCGAACAAAATTTCCTTAGAACAAGACAAATATTATATATATAAAATATTACAAATAAAAACTAACACAATTTTTCGCCTGTTACATATTCAATTAAAACATTGCAAGTTATATTGGATTTTTATCAAGGTAAGGGTATAAATAACGTCACTTTGCGTTTAAGTTTAATTTTTTTTCATCAGGAGAACTCAATTAAGAAGTGTCCCGAATTTCAAGTCCCTACGTCCAAAAATAAAAATTTTGGCAATTGCAGTTATATGGGAGGCGGGTGTGGCAGTGGGCGGTTTTCCACGATTTTTTCAAAATTTCATAATTTAGTCCAGAGAAGTGTTTCTGCAAAGTTTCATTGTTGTACGACCACTCCTTCTATTTTTTTCCAAGAAATGTATGGAGCGGTGCCACTGTGCGACGTCGCTTAGTTCTCGTTGAAGAGTCAGCAAAATCCAGTTGAGGATGGCCACGATGAGTACTTTCCTCCATCAGCTGCGATTTACACTGCGTGCATTTTAACAAAATCGATTCCTTTTTATTCAGCCAACCAGATTGGTATTGAAGAACTGAAGATTTTTTGCGTTTATAATTCTTCCAAAAAGTTGAAATTGTTTTACAGATGTTCTCAACTTTTTTCGACAGGTCGCTCAACTCTGTAATGTAGCCGTTGTTTTGAATATTCCCATGCACAACTGAAATCAAATTCGTCAGTTTTTCTGCTTTGGTTCCGTGTTCTGTGCACCATATATTAAAAATATGCAGGCGTGTAAACACATACTTATGGGAAGAACCTACATCAAAAATTATTCAAAGGAAACATAAACAAAATTTAGATATTTATTTATTAACAGTTTTGCAAAAATATACACAGCTACAAAAGACGAAGACAGACCAACACAGCACAATAGACAAAAGGACAACTTAAACGGCCTTAGTATTTTTTCGATTATACAGACATCTGCACATTTCTGCAGATAAGCTTAACACATTCAAACCTTAAAAGTAAGACAAACCAATTTCTGGATTTTCTTGAAACACAACTAAAACTTCAACTAAACATAAAAAAGACGTTCACAAAATACAGTGGACCAATAAAGTTTACATACACCTAGTTCTATTAAATTACGACACGTTCATTTGTTATAAAATGAATAAATTTTTAGTTTTCTTTTTACAAAAGATGTATGTATATTTAATATTAAATATAGCATATCAAAATATTTTTTTGTTTATACGAATAAAAAAAATTAATGATAAAGCTTGAAATGAGCATAACTTATATAAAAAAAGTTTAGATACACTAATGATTATTTATCTAAATCAAAAGTAATAACCACAGTTTTAGCGGGTTTGGCCCATATTTTGTTGTTATTATTGTCCCTAGACGTCGACGTATGCTCCCCACTCCATTTTTAGTATTATTTCCGGATATTTTGACCCACTAAGTCGATTATCCAATTTTTTGGCCTTATTTTGAAGAAAATCGATGTTTTCGAATACGATTTTCCAAAACGTTCCAGATATTTTGAATAGGATTAATGTCTAGTGATTACGGGACCTATGGAGTTATTTTTATTTCCATAACAACCCTGCACGTACAAGATATAATGTGTATTTTGGGTTGGTATCCTGTGGTAAACAGAAATGGCTGCTTTTAACAGCCAATTTAAGCACACTTAAAATTTTTATAGCATATTAATGCTAAGTATACACATCTTGAAATGGATAGAAAAAAACCACAAAATTTATTAATTTTGAAACAAATAAACGTGTCGTAATTTAATACAACTAGGTGTATGTAAACTTTATTGGTCCACTGTAAGTCCCGTAACAGCGGACAATACTTCCAGAATGAATCAACAGCAGATCCTGAAAAAACGGACAGCGACGAATTCACCAAGATTCACAAAAGACCCTGGAACAGCAAACATCGACAATTCCTGAAAAAGTGGAAGAAGGTAAAAAAGTATACGTCCTGAAGTAATGGATAATACTTTCACCAAGATTCGCAATAGACCCCGAAACAGCGGACAACGTTGAACCTGAAAAATCGTGAAACATTGGACAGTTAATTATTCATTAATAAGAAGCAAAAATGCCTCAACCCCAAGCACAAGTAACTGCATTTATGGTAATTATAAACAAGCAACAAGAGGAATTTATGCAAAGATTATACTCAATCGAAAAGTGAAAATTTCCACAAACACAGCCAATAATTCCAAAAAAAAGGCATCGAAAACATGGCAAGCCAAAAAGGAAAATCTTTGTTGAATTCTAGAAAATTAACGCTAATAAAAAGTAACTAAAAGAAAACATCCTATGAAACACGAAAAAATAATTAAGTATATAATATAGAAATGTATTAATTATAAACATAAAAAAAATAATCAAACACATACGAAAAGTGAAAATTTCCACAAACACAGCCAATAGTTCCAAAAAAACGGCTCCAAAGGCATGCCAAAAAGGAAAATGGTTGTAGATTTCTAGAAAATTTACGCTAATTAAAAACTAAATTATAAGAAAAAATTTAGCTCATAAGAAACATACAAAAATAATAATTTACTAAATAATATAAAAAGGTATTAATTATAAACGTGAAAAGTTAATCAAACACATACAATAATTAATTATTATAAGCCGACTTCAAGCCTAGATGTTTTGAAATGAGGACATTTCATTTTAAGACAGGAGAGAGTTAAGGAACGTATTTCTTCTGATAGTAACAAACATCAAAACAACAGTAAACAGAATGCATCAAAAGGACCTTGAGTTGGAACAATTGAAATGCACTATCACTACAACAAACAATCCTAATCAAACAAGTATCGAAACAACATTGAGTTTGAATACCACAACAACCTTATCTGACAACAAAGCAAATATATCTAAGCAAACAATATATACTATATATATGCAAACAAACCTAAACAAATAATATAATCTGTATCTATACAAACTATCAACTAGTAATATAGTTAGCATAAATAGAAGTAAGAATGATGTAATAAGTAAGTCTTAAGAGTATAAATACATAAAGAGTACACATTTCGGTGCAGCTCAAAATATATTCTTTTGACTCATTTTTACTTCTGATAAAAATTAACTCGCGCACCGATTGGATTCGATTGAGCGTGTTCCTAGCCAACGAGCGAGCGGCTGGTCAGTTGTCTCCGAGCACCTGGAGAGTCAAGACAAACATCTTTGCGCGACGTGTTTCTGTGAGTGGTGCTAGCCAAAAATGCATCGTTCGTTAGAACAGAGGTAAGCGATTAAATTCTGTGTGAAACTCGGAAAATCTGCAACAAAGAAGTTTGACATTATCAAGCAGGCTTACCCAAATGATGCTTTAGCAAGAAGTGGTGTGTTTCGGAGGCACCAGGCCTGCATGATGAATGACCAAATCCCTACTGAAAACGATGCTCACTGTCTTTTTTGACATCAAAGGCATCGTCCACCATGAATTTGTTCCTCCTGGACAAACCGTCAAGGCTAAGTTTTACAACTCAAACGAAGAGTCAACTGGGTCCGACAAGACATCGCAGCCGATTGGAAGTTGCACCGGCTCACACCGCCTTTCTTGTGCACAGCTACCAAACCTAGGCCGGCATGCCAACGCTTCCGCAGCCGCCCTACAGCTCAGTGGCCCCCGGACCTCGGCTCTGCATGCACCTCGGCTCTCAAGGTTATTCTGGAGAATGACTTCCGTGACGCCTTTAATAGAAGTCGATTGGTTCAATAAATTTTTTAAATCGACAAAGTCCTCTTACTTTCCGGACAAACTCTATATATTCCGAGAAACTTTTTTGACGTAGTATAAATTATCTTTATTAGTTCCATCGATATGTTTTCCCCTTTCTTGATGAGCTATCATTTATTCGATTTTTAATTTTACTTTCCAATAGCAATTTTACGTTTTCATCTTCCAATTTTTCTAGTTTTTACTTTGCTTACTTTTTAATTACAGCTACGCCGAGGCAGCATTTTTGAATTTTGTGTAAACAAAAAAATTAAAGCTGTTTTGCTAGATTATGTTCGAACGATGCACAAGCATTCATAACAAACCAACAGCTAAATCTAACATAAAAATAGCGGAGTAGCTGCAGTGTTGACAAAAATAAAAATTACAATTATAATTTGAGATAAGTGCAGAACAATGCAAGCCTTAAACGATAAAATGTTAGGTGGTGATGTCTTACCACTGTCGGGGATTGTCATTCATCTCTTACCCTAAGACAACCATAAATATGTGCGAACAAAAATTTCTGTATTTTGGAAATGATAGAATAAAACTGAATAGAACCGAAACTAAAAATTAATTGTTTGCATTACATTACATACATTTATTATTATATTTTATTTATTTATTTTTTTTTTCGTTTTTTTTTTTTATTATTTTTTTTTATTTTCTTGTCGATTGCTGTTTTGTTTCGGGCTCATACGCATAGATCCATGATTCTTATAAACGTCTTTTGAAGCACCGCGATCGTATTTTCTCAGCATTTCTTTACACCAATCCACACGAGCCTTTTTTTGAGCGATTGTCAAATTGTAAGAGATCCAACGAGAAAAAACCTTTTTTACGGCCAGGTGTTCATGCAATATCGAATGTATGGTGATGGGAGAAATGCATAGGCATGCCTCTATCTGAAGGTATGTTACATGACGGTCTTGCATTATCAGTTCACGTACGGCATCGATGTTTTCTGGCACAACGGCTGTTTTTGGACGACCTTCACGGAATTCATCTTTGAGCGAGCATCGGTCACGATTGAATTCGTTGTACCAGTTTTTCACAGTGCTATAGGATGGTGCTTTATAGCCATACAAAGATTTTAGTTCATCGATGCACTCTTGTCGAAGATGAATTTTTTAATTCCCTGTAAATAAAACAATTCACGATTAAATGATAAAACGTTCTGAGTGATGTTATGCTAAAAAATGTCAAACTTTCCAATGGAAATGTCAGATTGCACCTGGCAACACTTAGTGTTGCCCTAGGCCAGAATATTTATAGCAGCCCTCGTATTATTGGCTAAAAATTTTTGAAATTTAATGAGTTGTCCTCAGGCAAATGGGTGTATTTTAAGTGATTCTATACTGTTGTTGATGAAAATGAAAACGAAAAATATCTAGATATATCCCGGAATGACATCATATAATCATCAGTTGAGAATTGTTCAATTACAGTATTATTATTCAGTGTAATTTCAATTCAACTCAATTATGCAATGGCTCACGATTGGTAATCCAAAAGATAGCTGGAAACAATATTGTAGCAACCATTTTTCTGTCCGCCCGCGCACGCGATAACTTGAGTAAAAATTAAAATATCTTAATCGAACTTGGTACCCGCATTTCGTGGAAAAAAAGGTGAGAACGTATTCGTAAATGGGCACAATCGGACCACTGCCATGCTAACAAAACGAATCGAAAAACCTACAAGTATGACATCTTCTTCTCTTAATTGGCGTAGACACCGCTTACGCGATTATAGCCAAGTTAACAACAGCGCGCCAGTCGTTTCTTCTTATCGCTACGTGGCGCCAATTGGATTTTCCAAGCGAAGTCAGGTCCTTCTCCACTTGGTCCTTCCAACGGAGTGGAGGTCTTCCTCTTTCTCTGCTTCCCCCGGCGGGTACTGCGTCGAATACTTTCAGAGCTGGAGTGTTTGGCTCGTACAGCTCATCGTTCCATCGAATGCGATATTCGCCGTGGCCAATGCGCAAAGGACCATAAATCTTTCGCAGAATTTTCCTCTCGAAAACTCGTAACGTCGACTCATCGGTTGCTGTCATCTCCCAAGCCTCTGCACCATATAGCAGGACGGGAATTATGAGCGACTTATAGAGTTTAGCTTTTGTTCGTCGAGAGAGGACTTTACTTTTCAATTTCCTACTCAATCCGAAGAAGCACCTGTTGCCAAGAGCAATCCTGCGTTGGATTTCCAGGCTGACATTGTTGGGTTAATGCTGATTCCTAAATAGACGAAATTATCTACAACTTCAAAGTTATGACTGTCAACAGTGACGTGAGAGCCAAGTCACGAGTGCGACGACTGTTTGTTTGATGACAGGAGATATTTCGTTTTGCCCCCGTTCACTGCCAGACCCATTTTCTGTGCTTCGTTGTCCAGCCTGGAGAAAGCAGAACTAACGGCGCGGGTGTTGAGGCCGATGCTATCAATATCATCGGCATACGCCAGCAGCTGTACACTCTTATAGAAGATGGTACCTTCTCTATTTAGTTCTGCAGCTCGAATTATTTTCTCCAGAAGCAGGTTGAAGAAGTCGCACGATAGGAAGTCGCCTTGTTTGAAACCTCGTTTGGTATCGAACGGCTCGGAGAGGTCCTTCCCGATCCTGACGGAGCTTTTGGTGTTACTCAACGTCAGTTTTCACAGCCGTATTAGTTTTGCGGGGATACCAAATTCAGACATCGCGGCATAAAGGCAGCTCCTTTTCGTGCTGTCGAAAGCAGCTTTGAAATTGACGAAGAGGTGGTTTGTGTCGATTTTTCTTTCACGGGTCTTTTCCAAGATTTGGGGCATGGTGAATATCTGATCGGTTGTTGATTTTCCAGGTCTGAAGCTTCACTGATAAGGTCCAATCAGTTTGTTGACGGTGGGCTTTAATCTTTCACACAATACGCTCAATAGTTGGCGCATATTGTGGGGTCTTCCTTTTTATGGATTGGGCATAGCACACTTAAATTCCAATCGTTGGGCATGCTTTCGTCCGACCATATTTTAGAAAGAAGCTGATGCATGCTCCTTATCAGTTCTTCGCCGCCGTGTTTGAATAGCTCGGCCGGCAATCCGTCGGCCCCTGCCGCTTTGTTGTTCTTCAGGCGGGCAATTGCTATTCGAACTTCTTCATGGTCGGGCAATGGAACGTCTGCTCCATTACAAGTATGACATACTTAACACTAAATTAAGATATAAACCTATAATTTGGTACAGAAGATTGCAATAAAAAAAGAAAACCTGTCGGCTATAAATTTTGAAAAAATGTGCATGGCCCGCCCACTAACAGATTAAATGTACATTTCTTCAAAGCCACTAAAACTACAATACCCAAATTCGCTTAGAACAATTCCTATAAGAACTCCTACCGACAGTGTGAAAATGGATGAAATGAGGTTACAATCCTGCGTTCTCCTACCGATGTCATATTTAATTTTCGAATTTAATTTCATCTTGACATCCCTCGTGGGGAAAATGAGTGAAATACGTCTACAACTACGCCTACTTCCCATATACCACAATTTTCAATTCCATATGATTCTTTCCCTTTCCAGTACACAAATCAAGCAACAATGAATATATTCGTATACAACTTAATTGTAATAATGATTTTGAGGTGTACCATCTCTATTGTAAAAATGTCAAATTCTATAACTGTTCAAGCCCTTATATACCGAATATGTGAATCACAGTGCGTATAGTAACTTATTATAGAAAATAATGGACAATCTGAGAGATACGTATGCTATTAAAATTCGGGGAAAATGTTTCTTTGGTAATAATATATACGTATCCGTATGTCAATTGACTTAAGCTGACTTTATGCCACATATATCGGCCAAAATAACTAACAAACCATAAGCATCTGAAGGTATTTCTCCAGCATTGATCCTGTTTTTGTTTTTATGGTTACGCTTCTTTGTTCTTGTCGTATGCTCTCGACATCTGTGCCGCAAGAAAAGCATAAGCACATTGACTAAAAATTCAATATCTTTGGAATGGTATGAATGAACAAAAATTTTTTTGCAGATTATTAAAGATGAATATTTTCCACGTTGTGTCACATACTTTTCAGTTTTTTTTAGAGCGAAGAACACATGAAAAATTTCAATTGTTTAGCAAAATATTATGTTAAATATTATTATTTAAACAAATGGATCGTGAAAAAATATCTATAATGCAGCACGAACATTTTACTTTGACTTCAAAAAATTTCATCGATTTATCTCTACATAGCAGCTTATGAGAAAATAATTTTACAATTTTATAGTGCACTAAATTTCTACTTTAAATAACTTTAACAAAAAAAGAATATTTAAAGAAACATTTATATCACGGGGTATGCGTCTCATCCCCTTCCTAATGAACTGCTATTTTTCAAAACCGGTGATTTTGCGAAATTTTCATGGACCACTTGACGTGGTTTGACCCATATACATTCCATTGAGCCCAATTACCTCCTTCTATTTAAGATAATTATATTTTTTGAAGAATTTAGGAATCAGACATCGTGACTAGTAACACCTTTAGGTAATTTAAACATCATTATGGTAATGTATGTAAGGTGCATACGGCCATACATACAGGTACATACATATGTATATATGTATGTTCCTATTTATGTACATGCTTACTCCGAAAGAGTATTTATTTTATTTTATTTAGAAATATATTTAGGTACATATACAGAAATTATTTTTAAACTTTACAATTCGTATCTTAAATTTACGCTTTGCATCGACTATTTTTTGCTTTAGCTGTTGACTCTGTCGGAAGCTTTACGCAAAAATTAAATCAAGTTCGACGACTTTTTCCAAAACCATTTTTTTCGTGTTCATTATTTTGTAAGCTTCTGTTTATGAGAAAGTGGTTGTTTGACATATAGTATAATCAACTTTTGCATTTAGTTTTTTAGTCCGAATATGATTAATGAAATCTCTCCAGGGAATTGGTTCTCTTCACAAGGGTTGGGTTTTAAGCAGAATTATAATGAAATCTCACCTTAATTTTAATTATTTTTGTCGCGCGAATGTAATTTATGGTGTATGAAATAATAATATTCTAAAAGTGGAAATAATTCATGAAAATTTTCGTTTGGTTGCTTTCTTTATATCTCATGTCAATTTTATCGAGTTACTATAACTAATTTTTCGGAAATTTTTAAATAAAACTTTTTCAAATACTGTTTAAAAATTTATCTTTTATATTCTGAATGTTAAATAAAAGTAAGTAGTTATAAAAGTACCCTTTATTTAACCTTACCCTTCAAGTTTATTATTTGCAATTATTTAGAGTTCCAGTAAAATATGTATGTACAGAGTTTCCAAAGTATATAAACATTTATTTTTGTTTTGGAATTTATATTTTGACGGGCTTCCAAATTTCGTGATCTTCCATTTTGAACCAAAGCTGGCCAAAAATCAAGATCTTCAATTCTCTATAGCTGGGGTGACCAAAAAGGTTAATTCGCGAGCCACACCAAAGAACATCGATAAAACCCAATGGTAACAGATCGAACCCAATTGAACTATAGTGTGGGAACACCTACTCCAGAGCAGTAGTTGACGAACTTAAACTAACTATTTATTTTTTAACAATTTTAATTTCGATTATAGGATTAGAAAATATTTTGATATTTCCTAAACAAGTAAGGAAGAACTAAGTTTGGGTGTAAGAGAAAATTGTATACTCTCGCAATTTGCAAGGATTAAAAACGGAGAAAATCAATCAGTCTTGGCAAAACTTTACTTTATAAAAAATTTCGAAATATTTTAAGATTCACTATTCGACGAAACTTATATTGTAGATGATAAACCCACTTATTTTTACTGCTATATTTTATTTCGTTTTAACAATAAATATATTAGGTAGTATGACTATTAAATGAGATGTATGTTATATAAACTCAGCCGAGAAGGCTAACTAAATATATTGTGATGAATAACATCAACCAGAGATAGACAGATATTAGATATGGAATTTGATACCAAGGCTTAGTTCAATTTCATTTAAATTCAGGGTTAAATCATGATATTAGGTACGGTTAATACTCCATTTTAACCGGTTTAATCACAATGATACAATGTTATAATACTCTCTCAATTTCATTAAGATAACTCACATACTGACCGATATATGCATTATAATGTGAACTGTATTGACTCAATCCAATGCATTATAATGGGTTGTCAAAAAAGTCTTGCGGTATTTTTATTGATTTTTTTTTTATTGAAATTAAAATGAATTTTTGATGACTCATGCCCAGCTCTTGACCGATGCTACGGCTGCTACTATGCCGGTCTCTTTCGACCAATTCAGAGATTTTATCGCAATTTTCGACGACAGGCCTTCCGGAGCGTGGCGCATCTTCGACCACCTCTACACCAGAACGAAAACGTTGAAACCATCGTTGTGCGGTGGAAATGGAAACTGTATCGGGTCCATAAACTGCACAAATTTTATTGGCGGCTTGAGATGCATTTTTGCCTTTATCGTAGCAGTACTGTAAAATATGCCGTATTTTCTCTTTATTTTGATCCATGTTTGCGACGCTATAACTCACGAACGACTTAAAAGAAACGACAATCAATCAAACACGTGTTAGCCCGTAAAATGAGCTTTCCAAAAAGGTATAGCATTACTCATTTATTTCCAACCAATATGATATGTGGCATCATCATCAAATTTTTTCTATATAATAATTTATATGTGTTTAAGAATAATTCTTCAAATATAATGAGCTTAAAATATATCCATAATTGTAATCAATCTATTATAAAGATAAAAGGGTTTAATTTCACCAATTTTTTTCAGTATGTGTATCTCTTACTTTCCTGTTAAAGCGAGAAAAACAGGTAAACACATACTTACACACATATTTATATACATATACAAATTTATATAATGCAAAATTTTAATAACCTGTTATTAACTTTTGGCCCACACTTGCACATATAAATATAAATGTGCATACATTTCTCACGTTTATAACATTTCAAATGAGAAGAGTGCATGCAAAGTTGAATATCTGTATACATGAACTTGATCAACTTTAACGAAACCGTGAACGGTTTGATTGTTTCATATAATATAACATATATCTATGTACTATTTGTATACATGGTACATTACATATATCGGGTTGATTTATTGGGAGACAAAAAAACGGGAAAATCGCGAAATTTTCTTCGGACTACTACTACTTAAAACCGGTTTCAAATCAGCGATTTTTAAGGCAAAGTTTTTTAGGGATCATAAAAATTTGTTCATCAATTTTTGAGATATCCGAATGAAACTTTATACGTATGTGAATTTTTATGTTCTATTGATCGGAATGGGTACAACCCATTCAACCGATAATTCATATTTTTAAACTACGCCTACTGAACCGATTTTGTTTAAATTTAGCACGCTGTATTCAATTTAAAATTAGGATAGTTCATACAAAACAAAAATAAATACATAACTATGAGCATGTGTTTTAAATTAAAAAAAGAACTATTCAGGCATGTTCCAGAAACAAAATTGATGTGATTTCGTTTTAACAAACTAAGTGAGTTTGTTTATTTCGTAGACGTTATATTTCACATCGAAAAGGCTGTTTGAAGCAAATGACATTTTTTATTCAACTGATATGTAAATATTTTATTTACCAAAAATTTAAATTATTCTGAACGAACATAAGTGCTGCCGTGAGAGTATTGTAAAGCAATGACTTCATCTTACAAAGGGTTAGAAGTAAACTTTTTAGCGATAATTCGAATTCGTTTGAAGTTGCTGATATTCTATTTAAATACCATCAACTATTCTATTTTTGTTTGAATTGATTTGATAATAATTGAAGATAAAAATTAAAAAACCCAAAAATTTGGTTGTGTGAATTTTTCACGCAATTTTCGTAAATTTTGAGATTATATGAGAAAAGTGGATATGCAGAAGTTAAAGATCTTTTCATTAATAAAGTCTTTGAAATATACTCTTTTTCTATAGGACTCGTAGTTTACCGAAAATCGATGTAAACCATTCAGTAATTTAGCCACACCCCTTCTTTTCCCGACCTCAGATCTCCCGCAAATAATTTTTCCCTTAATATGCCCTCCTTAATGCGATACATTGTGGCCGACTACGCCCATCTGCAATATCGACCTTACTTTTTTGCCAAAGTACATGTATCCCAAGTTTCATCATGATATATTATTTTTTACTCAATTTGCAGTTTGCACAGGGAAACAGACGGACAAATAGTCTCCCGGATTTCAAATCGTCTCGTTATCCGTTTCATTTATACACATATATTTAACTCTATATCTAACTCGATTAGTTTTAGGTAAGTTGTACAAGCAATCGATAGGTGAACATAACTACTATACTCTGTGGCAACATGTTTCAAGAATATAAAAACGCACTTGGTGCTTAAGTTTTGGCAGATACTGTACATTCAAATGTAGATAAAAAGTATTATACGTATATACATATACATATATTATAATTACATATGAATATTATTTACAAATATGCAAAAAAATACATATATGCAAATTTTTACTAAAGTACCTAATTACTTGAATCTATTAAATTTGTGATTAAAATTTAAAGTCATATATTTTTGAACTGATTAAAGAGGCATATGCAATAGTGTTGTATATGTGCTATATGACGCATTTACTTATGTGTGTGTAAGAATTTCTAAGTAGATTAATATAGTCTTAATGTTAACTTACAACCATTAAACCGACTTCGAACAACAACTGAACATACAAGTAGATATGAGCTGACAGATCCTGAGTTATAGTGAGAA
The DNA here is from genome assembly GCF_024586455.1 of Bactrocera neohumeralis. NCBI lineage: Eukaryota > Metazoa > Arthropoda > Insecta > Diptera > Tephritidae > Bactrocera > Bactrocera neohumeralis. The sequence goes on along the minus strand of NC_065923.1, from coordinate 58,043,435 downwards.
CATTTAACCAACCACATTGGTCGCCAACATTTATACAGCTGTTTATAATAGAAAATCGTTTTAACTTATACACTTATGAATGTATGAGAAAATAATAACTTGTATTTATGTAAATTGATATGTAATAAGTTCCCTTTGTTGACCCTTTTCGAGTAGAATTCGAGCTTAGCTAGATCGAATGAAAAACAAGCAAAACACATACATACATTTGAGCTTAATTTGATATATCATTTATAGTATGGATACACATATGTATTTACGGCTTATTTATAGCTTTTGAGTTGAAATATGGATCGCTTATACATATGAATTTCATTTAAAATTTCAAATAATCAAAAAAAGATTTTTCAGGTGTCGCTAAGGCTTCAAAAAGGCTGACACGGGCTTTCTCGATAATGCTAAAAAAGCACAAAAATGTCGTAACCTTTAATATTTATTACACTTCCCTGTTATTTTTAATACTTATGTAGATGTTAAATACCTCCTAATTTACGTAAAAAAAGGTATTACATTTCTTTCATTTTATTATTAAAACTTTGAGAGAAATGAGAGTTAATTTGTACTAAGTTTTTCGAAAAGACACAATTTGATATACAAAGAAAATATTACTTTAATACAGTTATTAAATATAAACTGCCGCAGAATTTCAATTAAAGTGAATTTGTATTTAATTATTTATTTGTATATGTTCTTTTAGTTCTTAACAATTTTGTTTCAAAGCCATCCAATATTTTAATAATAATCCATATTTAAATTTTTCAGAAAAAATTATCAATACTTTTAAATATATCTGCATGTATTGATTTGCTTACAAATTTCATTTATTTACATTTTACAAAATTTAAAATGATTTTGAAAAACAACTGAAATCGATTTTAAAACTTATTTGTTTTCTTCATATTGAATCAATAATTAGCAGATTTAAACCAAAAATCAAAAATTGATTTGTAGTCACTTTACAAAGAATCTTTCACTGTGTGGAAGCCCATATTAATTCATTGGAATTAACCGAAAACACAGAAAATATTTGATCAGTAATGCATGCAAAACATACATTTACAAATAAGATACCACTGTTAAACATCTTAAACAATAATATTCTAAGTTTATTTTGAATTTTCAATTATTGGCTTTATATAGTCTTTGGTACTAAAGATATTCTATTTTTATAAATTCTTAAGTGCATATACATATGTACTATGCTTGCTAAAGCGGGTGACGTGGAAGCCTAGTCGCGAGTGCGACGACTGTTTGTTAAATGATAGGAGATTTTTCGTCCTGCCGCCATTCACTACCAAACCTATTTGCTTCGCTTCCTTACCCAGTCTGGAGAAATCAGAACTAATCACGGGGATGATGAAGCCAATGATATTAATATCATCGGCGTACGCCAGCAGCTTTACACTCTTAAAGAACATTAAGCTCAGCAGCTCGAATTATTTTCTCCAGAAGTAGATTGAAGAAGTTGCACGATAGCGAGTCGCCTTGTCTGAAACCTCATTTGGTATCGAACGGCTCCCGATCCTGACGGAGTTTTTGGTATTGCTCAAGGACCTGGCGGCATAAAGGCAGCTCTTTTCCGGGCTGTCACAAGCAGCTTTGAAATCGACGAAGAGGTGGTGTGTGTCGATCCTCTTTTCATGGGTCTTTTCCAAGATTTTGCGCATAATCAATATCTGGTAAGTTTTTGATTTTCCAGGCTTAAAGCCACATTGGTAAAGTCCAATCAGTTTGTTGACGATGAGATTTAATGAGACTTATCCCATGGTAGTTGGCGCAGATTGTGTGGTCTTCCTTTTTGTGGATTGGGGAAAATTCCAACGTCGAGCATGCTTTCGACCGACCATATTCTACAAAGAAGCTGAAGGTGAATAGCTTTGCCGGCAATCCTTCAGCCCCGCCGCTTTATTGTTCTTCGGGCGGGTAATTGCTATTCGAACCACGTAATGGCCCCCAATGGAACATACGGTTCATAGTGATCGATTTGGGAATCGGGTTCACCATCTCCTAGTATTATGCTTTCACTGCCATTCAACGGGCTGAAGGAGTGTTCTTTTCATAATTTTAGGATGCTCTGGGCATCAGTCGCAAGATCACCTCTCGGAGTTCTACAAGAGTATGATTTGGTATTGGAACCTTTTGTTAGTCGCCGTATCTTTTCGTAGAATTTTCGGGTATTACCCCTGTTGACCAGTTGTCAAACTTTTCGTACTAACGCATTTCAGCATCTTTCTTTTTTTGTCTGCAAATGCGTCTCGCTTCCCACCTCATCTCTCAGTATCTATCTCACCCCGCCGTGTTGTGGTCGATTGTAACGTTACAATGTAGGCAGTCTGTTTTCTCTCCACTGCGACACGGCACTCCTCATTGTACCAGCTGTTTACATTGACCTGAATGGTTTCGCTTACAGCTATACGTAAGGGGCTTGAAATGTCGTAAAGAGTGCAAGTCGAATAGAAAATCGTTCGGATGTGTGTTGAGATTATAGCTTATCGACGTCGAACCTTTCTTATGTTCCTTGACCTGCGTTTTTGATGCGCAAAGATGGGTGTGTATCTTCGCTACAACAAGATAGAGTCGATGTTAAGTCCTCGGAGTGCATGCACGTCAAGAACACTGTAGACATGTCTTCCGTCTGTCACAACATTATCGATCTGGTTAGTGGCTTTCCGATCCGGAGACAGTCAGGTAGATTGATGAATTTTCTTAAGCTGGGATCTAGTTCTACAGATAACCATATTTCAGGCCCCGGTGAAGTCGATCAACCTCATCCCATTTGGGGATGTTTCATAGTGGAGGCTGAATTTACGACCGTAGGGCCGAAGATACCTTCTTTGCCAATCCTGGCGTTAAAGTCGCCAAGAACGATTTTGAAATCGGGCATGGGCGCATATCAGCGATATGTTAAAGAATTTCGCTTTGATGCAGATTGTACCTAGATGTTCATCTACCGGGGTGAATTCCAGGACTCGGTGACTTAGTCTCTCTCCCACTACAAATTCCATACCGAATTTGCGCTTCTTTATATGGTCACTGTACTAAATGCCACAAGGACATTGCATTTGAAACCCGTCCATCGCATTTTTTGGACGGCGCTGATGCCCTAGGTAGAGGCACCTTCGCAATTAAGGGACCTGACATTCCATTTGCATGCCCTTAAATCTTAATTCTTAACACGTTTACAGGGGTCGCCATCAAAATAGGGGTCTCTCATCCGAGGCTGTTTTCTTTTTTTAATTTGTATTGTTTTTTACGTGGCGGGTCCTAAACCCAGCGCACAACCCTGGGTGGGGATTCTCACTTTAGGTCACCTTCAAACAAGTGTTTTTGGCTAACCAGAGGATACTTAGTCTAGGACCGGAAGTCGTGAGATGATTGAACCATAAGTAAAAGAATCGTGTCTGGCTACTCTTAAGTGAATGGCGCTCAGAGAACTTTCCTACACGTGAACTTCTACATATAGCTCCATCCTTTTAAAGCTACATCAACCAAAACGCAAATATTATAAGAACTCCTACCGATAGTATGAAAATATATGAAATAGGGTGATAAGCAAACCACCTTCCCATATAATGGTAATGGAAAAATTACTAAAAGCACGATAAATAAACAATTCAATAAGTCGGAGACATTAAATTTTACCTCCGAGATGGTAAGAGAGGCCCCTAATGCAGCCGCAGTAAAAATTATACTATGGGCCTAGCACCGCCCACTATGTCACAGTGTGAAAATGGACGAAATCGAATATTCTAAAATGCATTTGAAACTTTCACTTTCTATTATACACATCAAGAATGATTAATATATGAGGATAAAACTGTGCACAATAGTGCATTTGCGGTGTGCCACCTTGTGAATAACAATTATGCAAATCGAAACAAAACTGTTCTAACCCCTAGATAACGAATACGTTGACCTAGTGCTTATAGTTGACGATTTACCGTAAATATCGGTCAATATGTGAGATATATAATTGAAATTCAAAGAGAATCCTTTCGTGATAGTAGTAAGTATGTTTGCAACAAATGGGTTAAAAATACTCTTGTACCATCAATAGCCTTAGCCCCCATATAACAATTATGAACAATTACGAACTTCTTGACTTTATATCGCATATATCGGCCAATATGTGAGTTACCTTAATGAAATTATTTCTTCTAACGGTGCATCTTTGTGCTTAGAATTAATAAAATCGAGTGAAAACCTGTCCTAGACCCCATATAACTAATAAGCTATATGTACCAGAAGGTGCTTCCCAGCTTTAATCCTTGCAAGTTGCAAGAGTATGAAATGTTCGGTTATACCTATACTTAGCCCTCCCTTACTTGTTTTCTATAAAATTGCGTATGCGGGAATTGTTATACGGATAATTGTGAACAACTTTGCCCAAAAGAATATGCGTCTAAAACCGGTTTCAGGCCAGCGAAGTGGAGTTTAATTGTTCGGGATTATACAAATTTATCAACAAGTTGACCAATTTTTTTTATTGTCATTGTTAAGTATAAGTCTTTTCTGCAAAACTACCAACTCGTACTATTTAATTAAAGGCAAGCAACCGGAAAATAAAATAACTGAATAATCGGTTGTATGTGAGATATATGATATAGTTGTTCAATCTGGCCGGTTCCGACAAATGATTTAAATAATCTCAAAATTCATCTAGTTATTAAATTTCATTCAGATATCTCAAAAACTGATTGCAGATCGGATCAGATTTTCCGTAATAAACTAAATTTTATACATATGTGACCAAATTTACCAATCTATTATATGTATTCCTATAGGGTATTTAACCGCATACTCGTAGATCAAAGCTACACTAAAATAAGTTTTCCAAAAAATATGTTGATTATGTACATATGTATAGGTATTTTTGAATAGATAGATATGTACATATACATCACTTTCAAGTACAAATATTCAAACACACACATACGTATGTATGTATATTCTTAAGCGAAAACAAACAGAATCATAACGTTATCAAAGTGACTCGAATATACATATTAGGGTGGTTCAAAAAAAATTTTTTAATTTTTTTTCAACTCTTACCCTCTCAAATGTTAGTGATTGACAAAAAAAAATTCTTCCTCAAGCCGGCCGCTGTAGCTTAACTCTAAGGGGTCTCTTTTTTATTTTAGTTTTCTATACATTTAACACAGGAATTTTCGTTTTTTCATTTAAACTAAAATTTCGGCAATGAATTTTCGTTTCTCTAAAATAACCATCACATATTCAGAAAGTTAGATTTTCAAACTTTAAAAATTCCCGCGACAAAATATTATTCTCAGAAACGTTTTTTATTTTATATACTCTCAACATTATAACATTTGAGGGGGTAAGAGTTGAAAAAAAAAAATTCAATAATTTTTTTGAGGCACCCTAATACATACATATACTATACTACATTTATTTTCTTTCTTTTGCAGTTCTCTTGTGAGGAATTCTCGCGCACTCTCGAAGCAACAGCTGACAGCAAATGCCGCGTTAATGCCATACCTCCACTGCTAGTTACACCAGTGCCACCAGTCAGTACTTCGCTAACTGCCGTCGCCTTCGCAGTTGTCGATATTGGTGTCGACACCGAATCATCGCCTACATTGGCAACCACATCCGCGTACGTCGTCTACCTGTACTTTTATTACGATTAGCTAGTTTGACGTTTGGTAAATATTTTCATTTTCCAAATATTTCCTGCTTTTCGTGTGTACCCGCAAAACAGAAAGAGTGTAATAATATAGGGGCATTTTGTTGTTTGCATTTTTCTATTCAAGCAGTTTAAAAAAGTCAAGCTTTCTTGTTTAATTTTGGTGCGTTTAGTGTTGCCACTGAAGTGAACACAATTTTAACATTTCTTCCCTCCAAAATTTTAGTAAAAATACATTTCCTGGCGTCCAACAAGTTGGTCGAAATATTGTGAAAAAGTGCAGTGATATTTGTGGAGAAGTGCTCGTTCGTTCGCACCAATACCTATTCGATACAAAGCGGCAAGTAAGTATAATTTTCAGTGAAAAATACTTGTCATGACTGGTAAAGTTAAAGAAAACGTGCATTTGATTTATAAAAGCTGTTCTTGGCGATGAGACGTGCGTGATGGCTGCCCAGACAGTGTTAAATTGTGAAATAATATGTATGGCAAAAAATTCTTACTTGATGAAACAGAAAAAATACATTGTTGAGCATTTTCCGCGATACATTCATGATTTTGTACTTTATATATGTACATATATACTATACATATACCAAATGCTAATGTGAGAAATTCTTGATCAGGAAAATATGTGTTACTTAATTGATATGGCTATTGTATTTTTAATTGAAATATTATTTTCCATTTGTATCCTCTATTTATCTGAATGAATCACATAATGTGGCACGTGTATGTTTGCTTTACACAAATTATGATTTGTGCATGTCTACCTACAATATGTCTAGGTATATACTTGCATATTGTACAAATTGATATACTATGTACATATGTATATACCAATATGAGTATAAACATACGTGCAATTATACAGCAGAGCCTGCTTATTTGAATCAGCAGCACTATTGAATATATTGAATTCCGTTACTGCGTTCATAGGAAATGCTTAATAAGTTATTAAAAAGAATACATATACTTAGATACCTTCAGAATTAACAAACTCAGTTCACTGGTTACTAAAGTATGTACAGATACTTGTAAGAAAATACATCTGAGGTCGTTAATGCTCATATTTGTATATGTACATATATTCTCCGGCTGTATTGAAAAGCGCTCTGCGGCAATTTGTGGCGTAAGCAATGCGCAAATATATGTACCATAAATACGACTATATATACTATATTTGTGCACTTTTATATGTATGTATTATAATAGTCAGTCTGTACAAACGTATGATAGGGCAAGGGTACATTTTGTTCTTTAAATACATGTAGCTTCTACTTTAATATTTACTTACTTTCGTCGCGGGATTGCCACTGCTGCAAAATTTATCTCTATAAAATATATGACTACGTGATATGTAAGTAAAAAATGTTAAACTTTTTAATAAATTAAAATATAAATATTGAAACTTATAACTTATGTCACCTTTATGTGAATTTTCCTTATACTTCAAACATTTCGAAGTTAACTGAAGCGCGACGTTCCCACTTCAAATATAAGGCAAGTAATCAACCTGGTGGATCGTCCTAAAACTAGAGTAACTAAATTATTTTGTAGGTTCTTCTTCTTCTTAATTGGCGTAGACACCGTTTACGCGATTAAAGTCGAGCTAACAACGGCGCGCCAATCGTTTTTCTTTTCGCTACGTGGCGCCAATTGGATATTACAAGCGAAGCCAGGTCCTTCTCCACTTAGTCCTTCCAACGGAGTGGAGGTCTTCCTTTTCCTCTGCTTCCCCGGCGGGTACTGCGTCGAATACTTTCAGAGCTGGAGTGTTTTCGTCCATCCAGACAACATGACCTAGCCAGCGTAGCCGCTGTCTTTTAATTCGCTGAACTATGTCAATATCGTCGAATATCTCGTACAGCTCATCGTTCCATTGAATGCGATATTCGTCGTAGCCAATGCGCAAAGGACCATAATTTTCTCGCAGAACTTTTCTCTCGAAAACTCGTAACGTCGACTCATCGGCCTCTGCACCATATAGCAGGACGGGAATTATGAGCGACTTTTAGAGTTTGGCTTTTGTTCGTCGAGAGAGGACTTTACTTTTCAATTGCCTACTCAGTCCGAAGTAGCACCTGTTGGCAAGAGCAATACTGTTTGTTTGATGGCAGGAGATATTTCGTCTTGCCCTCGTTCACTGCCAGACCCATTTTCTGTGCTCCTTGTCCAGCCAGGAGAAAGCAAAACTAACGGCGCGGGTGTTGAGGCCGATGATTTCAATATCATCGGCATACGCCAGCAGCTGTACACTCTTATAAAAGATTGTACCTGCTCGATTAAGTTCTGCAGCTCGAATAATTTTTGTAGGTTACCTACATAAAAATCTACAAAATTAAGTGAATTTAATAGGGAAACGCTTAAACAAAGCATTGCATTTTGTTGGTGTCATTTTACTAGCACTTTATTACAGTAAACACTAGAATTCTTAGAAATATACTTTTTGAGAAGCACTTGGAAGGTGTGAAGAAAACCACGCCATTATTCACTGCAATTGCTGTGTTTCGGAATTTTCTTATTTTAATTTTAACCTTTAATTTGGATCCCTTGTACGATACTGGTAAAGCATGTTGTACTAACTTATTTTGGCTCCATTCGCTCCAGTCTCTTACAAGGCTTCATATCAAGATCAAAAGGAGCTGCTGCCCCGCCCATTTGATTCTGAATGGTATTTCCCTATACAGCTAAATTTTGAATTTTAACTCAAAACTTAATAAACATAATTCTTGAAATAGAAAATGAATAACATTGTGCTATGTAATTAAAAATATTTATAATTTGTGAATTCAGTGTTGGTTAAAATACTTACTTAAACAGACCTGAAAAAACTTCTGAAGAATTCTAGCCAACCTGTAACTTACAGTTCTTCTAATTACACAGCTGTTTCAATGCTTATCAGAAATAAAATGGCGTAAAAGTATTGAATGGTTCTACTCTTAAAGAACATTTCATAAGTAAGAACAGCTCAATTTAAAATTGGAAAATAAATGTGTATATTTTTTTTGACTGCATCAACTGTTTGCTTAAAACGTCTTAAATTTAATCGTTGACCCCGATTAAAACTTTTCAACCTACCGGAATAATGTGGACTTTCAGTATGTTACTTTTAACATGCTTGAACATATTGTAAATTGACTGGATTATTAAGCAGTGATTTGTTTAAAGTTTTAAATAATTATATTTGGTTTCAATTGCTGTTAATTATATATTGTTGAATTATAATATCGGTGTTTCATTTTCTCAAGTTTTAAAATCCAATGAATAGTATCAGACTATTTTTTAATTAAGTATTTTAACTTTGATATAATGTTAAATACATTTACATACTTTAAAATCAATTTTCACATACATTCATTTAGGTGTGTCATCCATAATCTAGGAATGTGGATAGCAAAAGTACAAAGTTATCACATTTATTTTATTTCTTCTATATTCTCATCAATCAATCATTGTTTACTAAAACTTGAAGAAATGCTCAATTAATCAGCCGCCAAACCGGGAGTTAAAATTATCTCATTCATAGATCAAAAATGCAAATAGCTGAATACATATGCTATGGTTTCCGATCCTTAAAATGCATTTCGAGCAAAATATGATTATTCAATAAATTTTTCTTTAAGAAATTGTATTTAAATTCTCCGGGTAAAAAATGTATTTTACCAAATGCCAAAACCTACCCGTTCCAGGAGAGTTGGGCCTCTCTTTATCTCTGGTTGCCATCATTTTGTCAGACCCAACAACACAATGTAGCTCCGGTCGGTCTCCGAACGAACTCGCCGTTACTTCCACGGTTTGCCACTAAACGTACTATATACTCTAATTTTTTATTCTTCTTGCTTATTAGCGTAGACACCGCTTACGCAGTTATAGACGAGTTAACAACAGTGGGCCAATCGTTTCTTCCTTTCGCAATGTGGCGCCAATTGGAGTTTCCAAGAGAAGCCACGTCCTTCTCCACCTGCTCTTTTCAACGGAGTGGAGGTTTTCCTCTTTCTCTGCTTCCCCCGGCGGATACTGCGTCGAATACTTTCAGAGCTGGAGTGTTTTCGTTAATTCAGATTACATGACCTAGCCAGCGTAGCTGCTGTCTGTCAATTCGCTAAACTAGTTCAATGTCGTCGTATATTTCATACAGCTCATCTTTCCATCAAATGCGAAATTCGCCGTGGCCAACGCGCAAAAGACCATGCCTCTGCACCATATAGCAAGACAGGAATAATGAGTGACTTATAGAGTTTGGTCTTGGTTCATCGAGAGAGGAATTTACTCCTTAATTGCCTACGAAGTCCGAAGTTGCACCTGTTGGCAAAAGTTATTATGCGTCGGATTTCGAGGGTGACATAGTGGTTGGTGTTAATGCTGGTTCCAAGATAGGCGAAATTATTTACGACTTCGAAGTTATGACTGTCAACAGTGATGTGGGAGCCTAGTGGCGAGTGCGACGATTGTTTGTTTGATGACAGGAGATACATATTTCGTCTTGACCTCGTTCGCTACTAGACCTTTTTGGAGAAAGCAGAACTAACGGCGCGGTTGTTGAGGCCAATGATATCAATATCATCAATGTAACGAAATAGTAAATGAACTCTAACAAAATTTGTTTATGTGTTATGTTATATAGTATGTCATAGACTAAGTTAGTTTTATTACTATATTTTACTTACCGTCAGCGAAATATATTTCATCCATAAACAAGACATATCTGACATAAACTCAATTAAAGAGTTGAGATTGAAATGATGTGCAAAAATTCAGCTAGAGGATCGGAATTCATTAGGGATGTGAGGTTTGCACCAAGATTTAAATCGATTTCATTTACATTAAGCGCTAAGCCACATAATTTTTAAGCAAGAATTTTCGCTTAATTTCACTAAAACACCACATATTTGGACCAACCTTAACTGTTTAAGGAGAGGTGGGAGGTGATATTCCGATCACTAAAAAGGATCAATTAACAGCAGAAAAAGTCTAGGCTGATTGCACAAACTTGTGACATTACTCAGGTATACTCGAGAATATATTTTCTATTTTATATTGAATATAACTTATACACTGAGTAATATTTGCGCCTTCTCTATTCATTAAAATCCTTTGGTTTAGGTAAGGAACTACTCACCAACGGCACTTCGTACGCATATTTTAAAGAAAATACATTCGTGCATGCATTAATGTTAAAATATAGTTCAGACGCTTAACTGCATGGGGCAGTCGCGGTATAAATCCTTGTAATGCACCTTATTTATATTCACAAAGCAAATCAAATATTTACGATACGGTAACAAAGCAGGCACAGCTTAAAGTATTGCTGGTTTTGATCATTGATCCCTTAACTAAATATTCACAGAGTTTTTTAATGCACATAAAATAATGCACGTAAAATAATGAACCTCATTCAATTCACTATCATACTTTTTTATACTCTTGCAACATGTTGATAAATAGTATAATAGTTTTTTTCATCTTACGGTTGTTTGTATTATCTAAAACTAATCGATATAGAAAGAATATGGAAGCTGTAAATTGAGTAAAAATAGAAATATCGTAATGAAACGTGTTCCCTGGCTAAAAAAGGACGAGTTCTTAGATGGGTACGGACAACTGTAACGCTCACAAAACGCCATTATCCGGGGCATATAAAGTGCCATAACTAAGTTTCACAATAACGATATAAGAAGGACCTCTATGGTAGAAACTTTTTTTACGTAGGCATGGCCCCGCTCACTAATAAGTTTAATAAACATATTTCCTAAACTATTTAAGCTATAAGAACCAAATCGATCAAGGCAAATATTTTTGGCATCCCTACCCTCCCCACATAAATGGGTGAATTCGATTTATAACGCTAGCCACTCCGTATATAACGGTTTTATATTTTGAACGTAATAATGAGCAAAACTAATTATTGAAATTTGAAAATAATTTTCTCGTTGCATGTTACGAGCGTATAAAATGTTCGGTTACACCCGAACATAGGGAAGACTTGTTTCAATATATAGTACAAGGGTTTATATTGTAATCACAGTGTACAGCATCTGTTTGACATCTGTACATAATGCATACATATATGTATAGTGCATACATACTTCAGTTGCTTTTTTATTTATTTTGTTAGGGTTCTAGGTTTCCCGTTTACGCAACACGCGCATTTACGCTCTGCTCGGCTTTCAGCGTCCACTCTGCGGACACCCGGATACTTTTAAAGGAAAACTTTCGGCACTTTTCTTTTACATATGCACACATGCATGAATATAGACATTTCTATAACTCAAGTATAACGCAAATCATACGTACATTTGTACATATGTCGCAATAAGATTCATTCTTATTGCAGACAGACTACAGAACTTTATGTAGAAAGCTCGAAAAATACTGTGTGTTTGAGTATTTTTATTGTAATATTACTGTTATGAAACTTAGTCATTAACGCTGAGCATATCAAAGCAATGATGGTGAAATAAGGAATCATTATCTTACGTGAATATCACTCACTTCTGCTGTCATATGACGCCAGAGGTACACGCTGATAACCCATTTGCTACCTATCCATATACCCAAATCGATAAGATTTAAGATATAATAATAATAATAAAAAGGAATCTTTTTCAATTTGAGTAGACATAATTGCTAGTAGATTTCAATCTTCAACATTACTGTAAGCTACGTCATTTCTTTCTTGCTCTAAGTAAGCATAGAGTAGGCATTCTATACGTAGAACTCTATATTTGACATACAAATCAGACTATAATCAATTCTTATAGTACAAAGAAATATAAATAAATGACATCAGTAAGTAAATGTGTGGGTAATCAAATGTACATATATATGCATTTGTACCACAAGTCACCAGTTTTAAATATCAGTTTAAAAGATTGCGAATAGATCATACGTTTCGCCAATTATACATACATATGTATCTCTGTATGCTGTCTACTTTATGTATCAAAAGTTTTCGCAATCTTCTGTAAAGAAATTGGTTTACAATCTTATCAATGAATGCGTCGGCCCTGCAAATATAAGTGTTGAAAATGAAATTACTCTGCTGCGTTAGCAACAATTGAAAAAAAAAACTAGATTTATTGATAATACACTAAATGGAAAATGTTAATAATAATGTCATGTATTTGGCAACAAGTTTATTATTAACTGCGTATGAGGTGATATTTCAATCACCGAAAATTAGCATGCTCAACTTTAGAAGACTTTTTAAAACGCGTGTGCCAACGCTATTGCATAATACTTGGTGCGCAGAACTAATGAAAATGAATTAAATTTTATTATAAATGATTTTTTTCTTATCTCATAATTAAACAAATGCTTTCAGTGAGTTGCTTAGATGTGTATTTTTTAATGTTTTACTCAAATTTATTCTTGTAAGACTTTGGAAAAACGCGTTTAGTACTTATGACGGTGGCAATATCACTTCAAATAGTAGATCTTAATTAAGGTGTGATAATAACATTCTAACAAACTATCTTGATTTTATTCTGTAATAAATGAGCTAATATAAGAAAGTAATTATAAAATTCCGGCTCGGAATGTCTGCTTTATCACCTAGAGCCAAATTTGAAAAAAAAGAATATTCACACTTCCTAATTTTTGTTCTCAATAGTATGAACACACGCGAATTGCTTAGTATGAACCTGATTGATTTATAAAACTTAGACACGTGTAGTCAAGTTATACATTTCGCCAAGAAGCCAAGAAGTGGCTTTTATTTGAGTTTTTATGGTTTATTAGCACAGCTTTGTTTTTTGTTAACCAGATCGGCAGATAAAAGTTACTACCGGTGTGTTTAAATATCTAGTCTTACCTTACGTGAATTATGTGTACTCATGTGCTTTGCATTCTGCGGTATATAGATTTCAATTAACGGGATCTAATCGGGATTCTAATAACAAGTCTTTTCCCAGTACAAAATACAGATCTTTTAATGTTTACGTCCACTCAAAAGCAATCAAGAATTTCGTGCCATATAAACAATCAGTAGGTTTTAAAATGTCGATGATACGAACATTTAAGGTTATTAAAGAGGTCGTAATTGAGATTGATAACTGAACTGAATTGAGTATATGCCACATGTTTATAAATATAAATATTTCTTTGCGTTTTTGTCCGTATGTGCTGCCGTTCATCGAACACATTAATTGTACTTAGGGAGGAAGGTTATCGACATCACAAAATGTTGATAAATAGCGCCATAGTCAAGCCGTTACAGGTACAATACTTACCATACATATGTAAGTATATTTACAGTACGCTTACCTGCATCTGTAACGAAATTTATCTCTTTGGTGTGCGAAAAACTATCATAATTAATTAACACAATATATAAAATTAATCGTAGTAGAGCAATTTCGTGAGACTGAAAATTTCTTTTACCAAAATGAGGTATACAAGTACGAGAAATTTATGTGCTACCAAGGTTAAGTGACTTTACGTTGTTTTCAGATCTGAATAGTGAAAAAGTGTCAATGGAGGGGTAATCACATATACTTTTTTGCTAATTTTTTGGTGGTCTGCCAATCCTAGCGCGATCCTAGTAATAAAGTGCAAGCAGTTATAGATGTAATATAATGTTGTAAACGTTGCTATTGAAGTATTATTTTCTAGTATATGCTGCTCCAAATATGTTTCAAAAAACTTTATAAATTATCTCTCTATCACAAGCCGATGCACTCAAATACTCTTTAGAAAACGTTATAAATAGTGCAAGTACATTATAATCACAATCGAAAAATATATCGATGCATATCAGAAGGTCCAAAACTTCGGTTTTCTTCGATGCATCGATGTTTTTTTTTGCATCCCTAGCCTAAATATAAGATCGATTTTGGATATATTTGTGCTCACAATTTATGGTACTATCAGAGATTTCGTAAAGATTTGCTCTGGTTTATTTTTATACTCTTGGAACATGTTGCCACAGAGTATAATAGTTTTGTTCACCTAATGGTTGTTAGTATCACCTAAACCTACTACTGTGATCTGCAATACCAACGAATTTTCCAGTCATCATACCACTTGGAAAAATCCTCCGTCGTGATGGCCATCAGAACCTTCTTCGATTTAGCTTTTATATCTTCAAATGAGTAAAAACGGTGTCCTCGAAGTGGTCATGTGAATTTGCTGAATAGCCAGAAGATACACGAAGGTAAACCAGGCGAATGCGGTGGTTGCGGCACGATATTAGTTGAAAATGTGGCGAAATGATCACGAATAACCAATGTGGTATGAGATGGTGCATTATCGCACTTCTTTGTTCAATGAATTCAGACATTACTAACAGTACTACCAACTTAAAGAGAAAAATTATCGATTCGAAAAACACGCGAAGTATAAATTCAAAATTAACCTTTCAATTTGATCACAGTAGTATAAAAGTTGGCGAAAACTAGACCTAGCCCCTATATGACTAATATCAGGAGTTTCGAATATCCGGCTGACTTTACTTCATATGATTAATGTTTATATTTGAGGTAGTTTTTGACATCCAAGAAAAAATAATTTTAGCGTGTGGCATGTTAATGGTAAATAGATTAAATCATGTCGATACTACCCCGACTCCCACATACTACATATAATGGTTTTAAATTTTCTAACAAACCTTATGTCGATTATGTCGGTCAGTGTATGAGTTATTTAGTGTACTATATAGTATATACTACACTGAGGTATTTCCCTGGCTTTGATTCCTGCAAGTTGCAAGAGTATAAAATGTTCGGTTGCACACTTACTTAGCCCTTCTTTACTTGTTATGCTAGCCATAGATAACTTGATACGAGACTCTTTGGTTCGAGAGAGAGCTGTCAAAACTCGCATTTTTTATAACATTTGCCAATGATGCCACTGCTGAAAAATATTAATATGGGTATTTAATAAATTATACAAAACACTAAATTAAACACTTTGAAAATGCATACATATATAAATGCTAATATGCAAAATTATTAAGTAATTTACATAAACGTTTATTTTGCCAAAATATGTTCGCACAGTTCAATGAAATTTCATTTCACACTAATTTCGTCAAGTAATTATAGCGCGGCTCTTCTGGCATCCAGCCTTTTTCACTAACTGCTGGTTGACGGCACTTTGATTGTGTTTTGTTGCCAGGTCAGAAAACAGATCAGGGTGCCTTGCTAGCTGACAAGCGAGAGAGCAAGAAAAGAGATTCTGATCAAGTTATCTATGATGCTAGCTCTTTGGAGAAAAGCTTACGCTACGATGAAGATCTTTCATTGCTTTATTATCGTTGCTTATTGAATGGCAAACAATGAGTACTAAATCCATCATCTTTCTCCAAAGAAGTTATCTTCACCAATTCAATAGAAAACATCTAGTGAAGGAGCAGAAAATGTTTATTCAATTCTTTTCGAAATGTTAAACTCTTTCGTTCACGTAAAGTTTGTCATGTCCAGCATATTAACGCAATCGACTATATTTTATTTTGCAACTTTTCTGATATCTCTTTTCCAACGATTTAAACGTTACATTGCTCCCTTTAACTCCGCCGGTCAAATTGATCCAGTGTTGATCTAGCTATTTTCAACACGTTTTCTACCCTTCTTAAACTATCCAATTATTTACAGCAATCAGCAACTTATTGGTACCACTGCCAAGCAAAGTGCATTCCATTCTTAGTTTTTTTGTATTGTTTACTAAGCACACCCTCTGCACATAACAAGCCTTTTTTCTATCTATTCATGAACCAATTTCCAAAACAATATCTTAACAATTTTTACTAAGCTGACAGCAGCCCTATCTATTAGCACACATACATACTTAAATAAATAAATATATACATATATATACACATTTTGTCATGTGCGTAATCGACGTTCCAATGGGCATCAGCATTGTTCAGTTACGTAACCCTTTATCGTGCCCATTTAAAAACATTCACTAATACAAAAATGACCGTCTGATATTTGTGTTAATATTTTTATTTATACTTTTTATACCGCCAGCATAAATATAGCAACTGATTGTCCTCGCTGCTGGCGGTGAGTGTTCTTAGGTAAGTACAAGTATTTTCGAACTTAGTTTTTTACGAGTTTGCCACCGTCATCGATTGATTATATAATCAGTCAAAATAAAAATATAAGAAGTTATGAACGTGCAGTGTATTTTATACATTTATATGTATCTATTTATATATGTAGTTACTTCCATATTTTATCGTATGAGGATTCTTGTAGATATGTCGTTTTTAAAACTCACTCGGTATTAGATACGTAAGCAGGTGTCAACAGATATACACATCAAGAGATATGCTTATACAATATATTGGAATCGATGTGACGACTAAGTGGTCACGCGCTGTAAATATTTACACATGTATGTACATATGTACTTATTTCGGTGCGGCTGATATAACTAAGTGCGTTTCTACTAGTGATTTTACATTTAAAAAATGACTAGTGCATTGACGGCACTGAGGTAATCCAGAGGATCAGTAGTTCACGAGAGATAATGAGCGAACATATCGTTATGTTTCATATAAACTCTGAATAAATTCTTGCAAATATGAGAGCATCTAGTAAACAAAAAAATGGGAGTAATATTGACAGAGTACGTGACAGTTAGTACAAATTGCGAAAAGCAATTGCATAACCACTCCATTTAAATATACATATGTATGTGGGGCATTTAAAGCATTACTCACTGTGTTAAAAAATGGAGAGGCTAACTTAACTAATTTTAAATTCGGCTTCAGAATGGAGAAAGGAAAATGTTAATTTCATTTAAAAGGGGTAAAAAAAAATAATAAAGTCAAAGTAGGTACATAAACAAGGAAGGAAAGGAAACCAGTGATGGTTACCAGCGGCTAATGAACTAGTATTTCTAGTATTTCACTGTTCAGCCATACTGGCGGGGTACCTGTCTAAATGTACGTACTTAGCTGGCTATCCACTATGAATTGTACACACATTTGACAACTAGCACGAAACAAATAAATTAATATTACAGAAGTTTTTATATGAATGTTTGTATGTAAATATGTCTATATTTTTATAAATATATTATATACATATGTATTTATCTATATGCAATGCATTTAAATTTAAAAAATGGAATATGCATTCGTTCATTCATTTAAATTAAATAGTGCTTTCAATTATCACTGAATGGAGCAAGTTATATGCAGTCAAGTTTATTTAGCGTTATGCACATGTACACACATACATATGTAAAATATGCGTCTATATTTGTCGCGATATTTTTGCCACTGGTCAATAAATTGGTTTGTGATTGAAAAAAATTCCGATCGAAAGCCCAATTAAGATGACCTTAATGAATAATTGTGGGAATTTAACTATATCTACACATAAAGTAACACATGCGTTTATACATTATGTAAGTATGAACTATACATATATAGTATAAATATAACTTTACAAATGCATGTATGTATGGAAATTCATATAAATTTTTCTAAATACGATCGAAAATATATATACTTATATCTCGATGAACTTAACAAAATTGATTGGATTGTTTACCTCCTAATATGTCCAACAGTTTTTATATGCTGTCATATTTTTCTTACCAGTCAGTCAAAAAAGTTTACATAATTTCTGCGATTTACGTCTAAATATCATTGAAACCATTTTTCGTAATTACGGTTTTTTATATTACATTTATTTTCATATTTTTAAAATTTATAATAAAAACGAATAATAACTTCAATATTTACCAGTCATACCTGTTATGTACATAAATATTTAAACTATAGTACTCGTATATATTCAGGCTTTGAATAAAATTCGCATTTTGAAGACTAGTTAAAAATCACCAATAACCAGAAGGAAAAAATCAAAGGACAAATCCAAAAATAGTGCTTTTGCAGGAGACTCCCCATAAAGCCAATGCACCAGCTACATGGTGATCGTGTTGAACCATTAGAATATACTTCTTCAACTGCCGTATACCGTATACCACTGACGACGGACAGACAGACACGCACTTAGAGTTCGACTCGTCATTTTATGCTGATCATTTATATATAACTCTATATCTATTTCTTTTAGTTTTAGGTGTTACAAACAACCGTTAGGTGAACAAAACTACAATATGCGAGTTCTCGAGTATGTATGTAGGTATCGAGGCCATCGTGTCGATTGGGCGGCAGGAGGATAATCGTGGAGTTATTGTTGAAGAGTTCTTCTGTTTGTGAGAATTGCATTTCAAAATTTTCAAGAACAGGTATAAGCAAGATTTTTGAGCAGCATGTCGATTTGTTAAGAGAATGACAAGATCAAGATATTAATAAAGTTTTGCATGTAAATCGTATCCATTTTCTAACGCTACAAGAAATTAAAACCTTATATTCCTGAATTTTTCTTTCAAGTGAATAATCTAAGCAAGTAAGAAAGCGCTAAGTTCGGATATTTTGCACAATCGCAAATTACAAGGATCAAAGGTGGAAAAATTCATTTTGGTGTTGGCAAAACAATCAAAATTGTATCTTACTAACTTATATGATAATTTAGGGTTAACGAAAATTATATTAAAATCATTCACATGAGATAATGTAACATAAACTCAACCTAAGAATAAATTTAATATAATGATTAGGTGAAAAACCAAATTGTAGACCGATTCCATTTATTCTATTCGCTAAACCATTTGAGCACCTATAAACATTCCAGCTTTTATTTTCGTCTCTGCAAGTCTTGAACGAAATTCCTCAAATATTTGAAAGATGATCACCTGGTTTTCTATGAATTCTCGGAACTGCAAACTTCAATGCTCTTTTTTCCACCTCGGTACGAGCCTACAATAGATCTTTACATATTTCAGTCTAATTAATGTTATCCAAATAGTTAATAATTATTATAAAAAAAAAAGATATACTCCCCATTCAGAATATACAGGGTTTGCCCAGAAAATAATAGGACTTATTTTCTTCCTCCCCGACTGTACTTGGAAGTGTGCGCGCACCGACTGCATCCGACAGATGGCGTTCCTAGCTAACGAACGAGCGGCTGGTCAGTTGTCTCCGAGAACCTGGAGAGTCAGAACAAACATTTTCGTGCGACGTGTTTCTGTAAGTGGTGCAACCCAAAAATGCAACATTCGTTAGAGCAGAGGTACGCGATTAAATTTTGTATGGAACCCGGTAAATCTGCGACAGTGATGTTTGATATTATCAAGCAGGCTTACCTAGATGTTGCTTTAGCAAGTGTTTCAGTGGCACCAGGCCTCTTTGGAGGGCCGTAAGACCTGCGACTTCAACAAACACCGACAGTGTGACTCATGTGCGCAAAGTTTTGAACTCAGACCGTCGACTAAGTATTCATTTAATTGACCAGATGTTAAATTTATCAAAATTTGAACATGCGCAAGGTGTGCACGAAGATGGTCCCAAAGTGCTCACTGACGACCAAAAATTGCAGCGAGTGGAAGTGTGCCAAGGAAATTTGGACATGTGTAAAAGTGACTCCCAATTCTTAATAACGCAATCACATGTGTCGAGTCATGGATCTTTGAATATAAAGATGAAGAGCAACCATTTTGAGATGACAGAAGGGATCCAAGCGGCAAGCACCTTGGCTCTCAAGGCTATTCCGGAGAATGCTTTCCATGACGCCTTCAATGCTTGGAAATTGTGATGGCAGCGCTGCATCGACGCAGAAGTAGCCTATTTTGAAAGTTTTTAAAGAATTTTAACGATTGGTTCAATAAATTTTTTTAAATCGACTCAGTCCTATTACTTTCCGGACAAACCCCGTATCTGCAAGAGTTACTTAACACATGTATTCGTATTCTATAATTGTGTAAACTAAGGTGATAATTCATTGTTACACAAGCAATAAGGCTTAAAATGCGAAAACTGTGGTACAGGATAAATAGATGGCACAACCTTGAAAAATAAGGACAATTTAGTTGAAATTGCATTTTTATCAACTTTAGTTTATACAATTTTTATACTCATTCAACAAATTGCTACAGAGACTACTAGTTATGTTCATTTAACGGTGGTTTGTATCACCTAAAAATAAACGAGATAGATATAGAGTTATATAAAATATCGGGATGCTGAGACGAGTTGAAATCAAGATGTCTTTGCAAGATGTAACTTAAGTAAAATTTAGATCTTTGGCAAAAAGTGAGAACGAGTTCGTAAATGGCCGCAATCGGACCACCACCACTCCCAGAAAAGACTAAATAACCAAATGGCAAATGAAGATACACAACTATGATCGCAGCAACGAGGAGTTCTTGTGGCTTGCAATTTTATAAATAGTGGATCTAGCCCAATCGCAATTTTAATGTGGCAAATAATTTCGATACCTCTTGCGAGTGCATAAAAATAGATGAAATCGGATGATAAGCAAACCCCCTTCTTTTTTACTAGGTTGTTAAAATCTACTAAAAGTGCGATAAATCAGTAACTAAATGCAGCAGAGACATTAAATTTTCCATCTTAAATGACGCGGACCAGGAGTTAAAATGGAACTATAGGTGTGGCACCGCTTATATTTAAATGAAATCACATATCTACAGTTGATCATCGGATCATCCCAACTACAACAACATATGTGACCTGGTCTGCGGAAAAGGGGCTTAGGTGTTAAAAAAACAATTTTCACTTTTTAGTTGATTCGGATGGAAGATTTTTTTAACAGCTGTTTCCCAGAAAACTAGTTTTCGCACGTTAGCTCCCTTTTCGTAGACCAGGTCACATATAATGATTTTCGCTATTATAACAAACTTTTTGCCCAATCCCAACATCGGGATTAAAAAATTAAAATTTAATTTGGGTTGAAAAATTCGCAACCCTGAATTGAACATTCATTATTCGAAGAAACCGAATGAATTACAATTAAATTTGATATTTTATTAACTTATATGTACATGCAAATATATTCTTCTTGTGCTTCTTGCTCGAAATATTTGATTTAAAATCAGGCTAATAACTTCCATGAGATGTATGGAGTATATGAAAAAACGTCAACTAAATAAACGGAAGTCACTATAATAGGTATGGGGGATTTAGGCCAAGGTCTTAACAGATTCAATTCGTATTCAGCACTAAAGCACATTATTTTTAAAAAAATCGACATAATTTTTACTCTAGTTATCGCTTGCACCGACAGTCGGACAAACGGACAGACGGACGAACAGTCAGTCGCTCGGATTTCAACTCGTCTCCTCATCCTGACCATTTATATCTTCTTCTTCTTCTTAATTGGCGTAGACACCGCTTACGCGATTATAGCCGAGTTAACAACAGCGCGCCAGTTGTTTTCAGGTCCTTCTCCACTTGATCCTTCCAACGGAGTGGAGGTCTTCCTCTTCCTCTGCTCCCCCCGGCGGGTACTGCGTCGAATACTTTCAGAGCTGGAGTGTTTTCATCCATCCGGACAACATGACCTAGCCAGTGTAGCCGCTGTCTTTTAATTCGCTGAACTATGTCAATGTCGTCGTATATCTCGTACAGCTCATCGTTCCATTGAATGAGATATTCGCCGTGGCCAATGCGCAAAGGACCATAAATCTTTCGCAGAACCTTTCTCTCGAAAACTCGTAACGTCGACTTATCGGTTGCTGTCATCGTCCAAGCCTCTGCACCATATAGCAGGACGGGAATTATGAGCGACTTATAGAGTTTGGCTTTTGTTCGTCGAGAGAGGACTTTACTTTTCAATTGCCTACTCAGTCAAAGTAGCACCTATTGGCAAGAGTTATCCTGCGTTGGATTTCCAGGCTGACATTGTTGGTGGTGTTTATGCTGGTTCCTAAATATACAAAATTATCTACAACTTCAAAGTTATGACTGTCAACAGTGACGTGAGAGCCAAGTCGCGAGTGCGACGACTGTTTGTTTGATGGCAGGAAATATTTTGTCTGGCCCTCGTTCACTGCCAGACCCATTTGCTTTGCTTC
The DNA here is from genome assembly GCF_024586455.1 of Bactrocera neohumeralis. Classification (NCBI taxonomy): domain Eukaryota; kingdom Metazoa; phylum Arthropoda; class Insecta; order Diptera; family Tephritidae; genus Bactrocera; species Bactrocera neohumeralis. The sequence continues at coordinate 58,020,889 of NC_065923.1, read as the reverse complement.
CTTGTCCAGTCTGGAGAAAGCAGAACTAACGGCGCGGGTGTTGAGGCCGATGATATCAATATCATCGGCATACGCCAGCAGCTGTTAAAAGAGGCAGCGATGATTGAAGAAGTCAATATCATCAAACGGCTCGGAGAGGTCTCGCGAACCTGATGGAGATTTTGGTGTTGCTCAACGTCAGTTTACACAACCGTATTAGTTTTGCTATATAAGAGTGTACAGCTGCTGACCATTTATATATGTAGATATAATTCGATAGCTATATCGATTAATTATATGTCTCACAAACAACAGTTAAGTGTTGTTTAACTTTAATACTCTGTAGAAAATGTTGCGAGAGTATAATAAAGTTAACACGTTGAAGAAATTTTCTTTTAAAATAGCAGTGTTAGTATTTGGCTGTATGATTTTGCTTTTCTTATGTAACGCTTTAAGTCTCCAAAATTTTATTTAAAAATGTTCTGATAGCTAGCTAAATTAACAATACTCCTCGTATTGTCATCCTGATAATTTACTAATATAAGCAAAAAATAGTAAGACTTTGTTCATAATTTTAAAAGTCTTAATTTATTCTTAAAAATATATGTCCTTCCCCTCAAAGTAATCGCCTTGGACCCAATACATTTGTGTCAACGTCTTTTCCAATCCTCGAAAAAGCTGTTAAATTAATTTTTTGGAATAGCCTTCAATGCGTATAACGATTCACGTTTTATGTCTTCAATCGGCTCAAAACGATTTCCCCGAGCAGTCGTTTGAGTTTGCTGAATAGCCAGAAGTCACGCGGCCACATTTTACGAATAGCTTCGCGATAACGACGCAAAACACTCAAATAGTATTCCTTATTGACAGTTTGGCCGGTCAAAAGGAATTTGGAGGGCACCACACCTCGATAATCAAAGAAAACTGTCAGCATAACCTTGATTTTTGACCTGCTAGGATATTCGATCGATTGATTGTCTCTTTCCGGGTAATAAGTATTCATAGATCCAAGACTCATCGCCATTATTAATTCGTTTCATGACATCCTGGTAGTCACATAGCGTTGTTTCACATACAATAACGAGACACTGTTTTCCGAAAAAATTTAGTGATTTTAAAACCTATCGGTTATTCCCTTTTCTTGGGCCCAAATGATCTTTCAAAATGGTTTTTACTGATCCTTCCGATATTCCAACAAAGCCAGTAAGATCTCTAACTGTTAATCGTCGATTCCTCTATTGTTGATCATCAGTTGATGTTAATGGCCGTCCTGAATAATTTGTACCAATCAAAAATACTTGCTCGCGGCAAACAATTATCACCGAAGACTTTTTCCAACATTATAAACTTTTGGCACTAGAAATTTGATTTCGCACAAAAAATTTAATGGACCTTCTTTGTTGAGAATTTCACTCATCGCAATAGTCGCCGAATGCACTTTATGTACTTCATTGTGCCCGAAAAATTCAATTTGCAAAAGCATGAGTTAACAGTTTACTGACCCAAGCGTTTTGTCACTACAGCAAGGAAAAACATTCGAAATTCAAATTTTACAAATTGATGTTTTGGGTTCCTTCTGAAGTGTAATTTTTCCTAAAAACTGTGGAAAATTCATCAGAGACATTCTTGGAGTGTTTTCATTTAATATTCAATATCTACTAGTTATACCATACAATACTTATGACAGATATTGGAATAACTTTACCAACTACACATATTATCCTTTTTTCTCTTTTTAGGATCAAAACCTTGGGATTATAAATGCTCAAAATGGAAATGTAATATTCGATTTTGTTTTACTTGTATTTCAGTTAAATATCTAAATATCATTTACAATATAATTATAGTGAAGTGGGGAATCCCTCAACGCCTCCTACCTCATATAGCGAAAATGCCAAAAATTTCTTCTCGTTTCACTGGAAGGGTTTAGTCGTATTCCTAACACCACTCCTTGCCCTCCCTGTCATGCTGATGGACAACACGCCCGTAAGTAAAATTAAAAGTTTAATAATCTGCTCTGAAAATTATGTTTCCATTGCTAAGAAAATGTGCTTAAAATAAAACAATTCGTTTCAAACTACTATAAAAACACAAGCAGGCTTGAATAACAAACCTCAACTCTTCTAGGCATATCGTTGCATGTATTTGCTGTTGGTTATGGCAGTTTATTGGGTTACTGAGGCATTGCCACTTTACGTCACCTCTATGATACCAATAGTCGCGTTTCCCATTATGGGGATAATGGTAGGTGGTATTCAAAAAGGATGTATGCGATGGCTGCATAATTCGTTTTAATTCTAGAGCTCAGACCAGACTTGCCGGTTGTATTTCAAGGATACCTTAGTGATGTTCATGGGTGGCATTATGGTGGCTCTTGCAGTCGAGTATTCAAATTTACATAAGCGCTTGGCATTACGAGTTATTCAGTTGGTTGGTTGCAGTCCAAGAAGGTATGTATGCGTGTGATATATTCAATAAACTTTGTATAAACGAAAATGTGTTAAATGATAACTCTGATAATACAAATGTTCGCCTGCAAATAAGTTATAAGTAATATAGTTATTTAAACGATTTATTTTAAGATTACATTTTGGGCTTATTGCCGTGACAATGTTTATATCGATGTGGATTTCCAATGCTGCCTGCACAGCAATGATGTGCCCAATTATACAAGCTGTTTTGGAAGAACTTCAAGCGGTAATACTTATTGAATACAAATGAATACTTAATATACATATGTATCTGTTTTGGATTTCGCAATCAGCAAGGATTATGTAAAATGACACAGGAGCCTAAATATCAAATTGTCGGAAAAAAGAATAATACTGCAGAAGAAGAGTAAGTTCAAAGCATTTTTTAAAATGGAGATTCCATTATTTTTGATATTAATTTTGCTACCGAGTACTATACTATACTAGTTTTGTCCACCTAATGGTTGTATGTATCACTTAAAACTAATCGAGGGGTATACATATATTTACATATATGATCAGGATGACGAGACGAATGGCTGTCTGTCCGTCCGTCCGTGCAAACTGCAACTTGAATAGAAATGGGGCAATGTAATGAAACTTGGTACATATGATCCTTGGCAAAGAAATGAGGACTAGTTCGTAGATAGGCGTAATTGGACCAGTGTGACGCCCACAAAACGCCATTAAAAGAAAGCATATATAAAACTGCGATTTGACACAGGGGATCGCAGTGGCAAAGGGCACCTGTGGGCTAAAAATTTTGAAAAAAAGATATTTAATTGTACAACCAAGAAAGTATTAAACAGCTTTATAAGAACCAGTATCAAAATCAGATAATGAGCGTGACATCGCTCTCTTTTAAGTGAAAGCCATATCTCGTGATCTGCTCTTTCGATTTCAACCAAATTCGATACCTGCCACTACTTTAACATTCCTACGTCAAAGTGCACTACTTCCCTTATAACACAATTTTAAATTCGATTTGAAAGTTTCACTTTCCAGTATAAAAATCAGGAATGAACGAATATATCAGAAGAAAAATTTTCGCGAATAGTGTATTTGAGGTGAGCCACCTTATAACAAAAATTGCGTAAGTCAAACTAAAATTTTTCAAGCCCCTATGTTCTGAATATGTGGAACCAGTGCTTATAGTTGCCTTTTTACCGCAAATATAAATATATCGGCCAATATGTGAGTTATCTTAACAAAAATAAGAGAGCATGTTGCTCTTACAACGGTGCATATTTGTGCTTAGAATGAAGAAATTGGTCCTAAACCCATATAAATAACAGGCCTTATGTACCTGAAGGTACTTCCCTGTCTTTGATCTTTGCAAGTTACAAGAGTTGTTCGGTTACTCCCGAACTTAGCTCTTCCTTACTTGTTAACTGCTGATTAATGTATTGTACTATACTTAGCTATATTTGTGAGCATATTGCAATCTGTTTAAATTTGCTTATATATATCTCTTCCAGACCACCATACCCATCCAAAATGACATTGTGCTACTTTCTGGGTATCGCTTATGCTTCGTCTATGGGAGGATGTGGCACTATTATTGGCACAGCAACAAATTTAACTTTTAAAGGCATTTATGATGGGTAAACATTGCATGTTTTTGAAAATTATTTTCTTTTATAATTTTTAAAATGTCCACTTCACAGTCGTTTCCCAACATCTTCGGAGCAAATGGACTTCGCCACATTCATGTTCTATTCAGTACCCTCAATGTTGGTATACACGGGTCTGACATTCGTTTGGCTACAATGGCACTTTATGGGGTTATTCCGTCCAAAAAGCAAAGAAGCTGAGGAAGTTAGAATGGGTCAGAATGGCGCTGATGTTGCAAAAAAAGTTATCGATCAACGTTATAAGGAATTGGGTCCAATGAAAGCGCATGAAATTCAAGTTATGATTCTTTTCATTTTCATGGTTGTTATGTATTTTACACGTAAGCCCGGAATTTTTCCTGGTTGGGCTGACTGGCTCAACGCAAAGTAATTGAACTTTTGCCTATAATAATTTTTGTTTTATAATAAATAGTTATTTTATCTTCTCAGAGATATTCGTAATTCAATGCCAACGATATTTGTAGTAGTCATGTGCTTCGTTTTGCCAGCAAATTATGCTTTCTTACGATATTGTCTATGCAAACGTAAGTTAATTAGTTTCTTGTACTTAAATATACATACTTTGAAATTCTCTTTAATTAACAGGTCCGTTCACTACTGCTCCCACGCCATCGTTGGTTACATGGAAATTTATTCAATCAAAGGTACCATGGGGTCTTATTTTCTTGCTTGGTAAGTTTTTTATGGGCAATTATAGTTTCCAGAATATTACTTATGTGCAATTAATTTATACACATAGCCAAAAAGTGTGAATGCATATTACAACTGATCTTTGTATTTAAAGTATTATACTCACATAAAAGCTTACGTATATCTCATAGGTGGCGGTTTCGCACTCGCTGAGGGTAGCAAAGTCAGCGGTATGGCCTCCATGATTGGCAACGCCCTGGTTGTGTTAAAGAGCCTCCCCCACCCCGTTCTGCTATTGGTAGTGATTTTAGTGGCTGTGTTTTTGACGGCGTTCAGCTCTAACGTAGCAATCGCAAATATTATTATTCCCGTATTAGCTGAAATGGTAAAAGCGTCGATCTGTTTAAAGGGCACACCTAATGTGACATCCGAAAAAAAGCAACATTTGTGAAACAAAAAAACTACTGTATCAATTGTTTTAAAGTTTCAAGGGTGTATTTAGAGGTACATAGTTTAAGAATACACACTGAAATTCGAGGTAAATGTGGTCTCTAACGGGACTAAATAGGGTCCTTACCACAGGGGTGATTCCGGTCTAGTTCGTTGATGAAACCAAATATATATATATATATATGTAAATATATATCGAATAGCAGATATTGTCCGTGCTTTCAAAAAAGTTAAAATTTACCAAAAATTTGATAGTTTTTGCCCTGTCAAAATTCGATTTTTGATTGTATAAAAAAATATATACTATATATATGTATATAGTGATCGGATTATTTACCTCCCAACAAATTCGAAAAATGCTATTTTGAGAAAAACTTCTTTAAAAATAGACCGATCGCCTACATTGAAAATTGGCAGCTACACTTTTAAACACTGTAGCTAAATAATAATTTAAAATTATAGTGTGTTATTTTTTAATGTAGAGATTAGCAATGTGTATAAAAAATAAATCGAAGTTTCACACTAGGTGTGCCCCTTAAAAAAATTAGAAAATCCTTAGGTCTATAAAAATTACATGTTTTCAGTCAGTGGCAATTAAAATCCATCCTCTATACTTGATATTACCGGCTGGTCTTGCCTGCAGTATGGCTTTCCATTTGCCAGTGAGTACACCACCTAACGCACTGGTTGCCGGTTATGCAAATATTAGATCAAAAGACATGGTAAGTAATAAAAGTTATCATATTGGTATGATTATTTAATAAAGCTTGTTTTAAATTAAATATATCAAATATCTAATGAATAGTTCCAAACATTATAACTCTAATTTATCTACAATAATTATAGGGCAAGCTTTGATGTGAATTCATTTTTGAATTAGCTAATTAATCGACCAAATTTAACATGACACTCTCTCAACATTCGATTTTTAATACTTCCATTATTTCTTGTCTTAATACATGCTTAGTAGTATGTTCATATGGGTTCGGAGTTCATTATTCCATTGAATAACTTTAAAGTTTATTGTCGCTTCTAAATAAATTATGAAAATGATGAATATTTATAAGTCAAGGATTAAATATTTCAGTGAAAAGGCGCTTATTATAAGAATTAAATATTGCTATACATTGTTTTAATTAAGATTAAAATGAGTTTAAATTTGTACAGGCAATCGCTGGTATTGGTCCAACAGTCATCAGTATAGTCGTGTTGTACGTTTTCAGTCTCACGTGGGGTGCGGTGGTGTACTCTAACTTGAATTCATTCCCCGAATGGGCGATCACACCGGTTTTAAATGCAACTACACATTAATCGTCTACGCTGCCTTTTGGGTATAGATTTTATGGTATGCGATGTATACATATCATCTAAATTTTCAAAAAATATTTATGTCAAATATACAAAATGTGACGTCATTAAGTAACTGAAAGAAAATAAGTGTCTACAAGAAGCATTAGCTTTTGCTACCGCATAAACAAAAGTGCCTACATATTGATGTCACCTTAATCCTCGTTAGGCAAAGCAATTAAGTACCGATTATGACAACAATTTTGAATTTGAGGTTTCTAAGTTCTTAAAATCTGTTTTATCTAGTACCCAAGTTGATGAAAATAAAATTTGATGTAAACAGATTGCACACTCGCATAGCAATTATATATGTTATACGAGTATAATAAATATTTTGTATGAATTTGGATACTTAAATGAAAGTTAAACTGATACCGATATTTACATATATGTACGTATGTTATATTATTATATAATACTGTATATATTGAAAAAGTTGTTCTGATAATTATACATCCAGTTTTAAATCAAAAAGAACAACGCCAACAAATTGTGACTTCTGTAAACCTCATATATATGTTACTTATGCGTTTACACTGCATTTATAGTAGAAAGAATTGAAAGTACGAATAGTTTTATAATGAATAGTCAAATGTGAAAATATAAAATACACTTATAATATTTACATTTTATATTTAAAAGTAAGCGATCTTGGAATTGACAAAATGCAACAAGTGTACTAATTATTGGCAATATATAGTATATGTGCGTGTTACAAATATTTATATGTAGACTGTATATTAAAAAATAGACTGAAAAATGGTGCAAAAGAGTCTAAAATTGGAAGATATTTGTTATAGTACAGGATACAAAATTATTTTATTTTCGCACAACATTGTACTTATAAATTTTTGACAAAATTTTAAATTTGTAAGTATTGTAATCGTTATATATTCAGTCATAATATTAAACAACAAATAAAGGCACAAAAACTATTTTCTTATTAATTACTCAGAATTATTTATTTAGTTGATCGGAGTATCAAAACCAGATGGAACAGATATTTTATAAAATAAAAAACTTTTCAACTCGTAACTGTAAAATAACAAACATTATGCAGCTTTATCTGGGAAGAAAACAATGCAGTAAGTATATTCTTTGAGTACACAAGTGAAGAAGGGCCAACTAAGATCGGTTTAAATCGAAAATTTATTTTCTCCTAATTTGGAGGATCAAAAACGAAGAAATACGTTCAGGTGTAGACCAAACTTTACAAGTAAGGAAGAGCTAAGTCGAGGCGTAACCGAACATTTTATACATTCGTATTTTACTATCAAAGTCGGGAAAATATTTTCAGATTTTAGAAAAACTGTATATTAAAACAAGTAAGGACTATGTTCGGTTGTAACCGATCATATTATACTCTTGCAATTTTTGTGACTCAAAGGTGGAGAAATGTTGTCAGGTGTTGATATAAGCCCAACCAAAGAGGCTAAACTTAATATTTTGGGTATATACAAGGTGTGTTCCAAAGTAAACAGGACTTTTTGAATCTAGTGCCCCCTGGTGTCGCCATCTATTTGTCGACTGGTGCGTTAGAATCTGCTATCTTTATTGATTGTCCAGTGAGAATTTCATGTCATTTCATCGATTGGAAGTGAAGTTATTGCGTTTTAAGTGTTAGAACAAAGACCCAACATTAAATTTTGTTTAAAAATTGGTAAAACTTTTACCGAAACGTTTCAATTGATGAAAAAAGTTAAGGCGATGATTGCCTATGCCGTGGCAGAGTGCACGAGTGGTTTCAACGTTTTCAAAGTGGTCGTAAGGACATAAATGACGATCAACATGTGGACCAATCAAAATCTGTGACCACCGGAAATTCCATCGAAACTGTGCCTGAATTCATCAAAAATCAGCCGAAATCATCATTGAAATTCATGGAAATGGAATTGAACATCTCCAAAACATCGATTTATCGCATTTTGACCGAACATTTGGGCTTACGAAAGGTGTGTGCACGGTTTGTTTCGCACAAATTGACTGCCGACCAAAAATTGCTCAGAATCCAACATTCGAAGGACGATTATTTGACCAGAAGACACATTTTAACCAATAACCACTCCCCGTATTCACCATATATGGCCCCGTGCAGCTTATTCCTTTTCGGAAAAATGCATTTGGTCATCAAAGGAAAGCGTTGTGCAGACGTAGAGGCCATTCAAAAGGCTTGCACCGGCATACAGGCGGCCATACCGGCCAACGAGCTAAAAAACTCTTTCGACATGCTTTTGGACCGTTCAAAAAGCTGTATTGAAGCAGAATGAGACTGTTTTGAATAAAATAAATTAATTTTGCCGTTGTTGTCCTGTTTACTATGGAACACACCTTGTACGATAAAAATCGGCCAGAGAAAGGGAAATCATTACAGAGACGTATGCCTCATAAAGTCTACAAGGATAGCAAAAATAATTATTTAGTATGTAGTTATGCTGGGATAATCCTTTGACCAATTTTACAATTTTTTCTATTAAACTTTAATATAGTATATTCAATATTAGACGTTCACATAATTTTGCTAAGATATCTAAATCAACCAAAACTCTGAAATCCTTATATTGGGTATAAGGGTGCTGAGGATAAAATTTACCCGATTTTATGAATTTTTGTCGTATAGGTACATTATTATCAGAAAAACATTCTCTCCGAATATATATCTCACGGGTTGACCAAGATTTTCGGTAAAAATTCAGATAGATATTGGAGCACAAATATTCGTGAACACTTGTAGTCTAATTTTGACAATTTTAGACTTGAAATGACATATCTTAAATACACTATTTAAGCAACGTTTTTTTTTCCAATATCTTCATTGATTTGTATTCTGCAAAGAGAAAGAAACATATGGAATTTAAAATTGTATTATATGAGAAGTAGGCCTGGTTGCATTCTAGCAGGGCCCATTTTCATAATGTAACATGTCAAGATAGTGTTATGTATGTTTGATTGAAGTTGGTCAAAAAATCTAATTCGCCGGGGCCCGAAATATGGTTATCTGTAGTACTAGATTCCAGCATAGAAAAATTCATCGAGCTACCTGGCTGTCTCCGGATCGAAATACCACCAACCAGATCGATCATGTTGTGGTAGACGGAAGACACGTCTCCGTCTCTGTGCAGCAAAAATCGCACATCAACAAACACAAGGAAGGTTCGACGTCGAGAAGCTGCAATCACAACAGACAGCCGGACGATTTTCTTCTCGGCTTGCACTCCTGCTCTCTGAGAGCACTCGTCAACAACTCGGTATAAGTGAACTGTGGGACGGCATTTCAAGCTCCTTACGTACAGCTGCAACTGAAACCATTGGTTTTCGGAGAATGCAAAAGAACATCTGGTACTACGAGGAATACCGTGTCGCAGCGGAGAGAAAACAGACTGCCACGTGCAGGATGGGATAAGTACCAAGAGTTGAAGATGGCAACGAGACGCATTTCCAGACAGAAAAAGAGAGAGGCCGAATTTCGTGAGTATGAAGAGCTTGATAAAATGGCCGACAGGAGAAATGCTCGAAAATTCTACGAAAAAATGTGGCGGCCAACAGAAGGTTTCAACACCGGAGCATACTCTTGTAGAACCCCCAAAGGTGATCTAGTGACCGATGCCCAGAGCAAACTTAAATTATGGAGGGAACACTTCTCCAGCCTGCTGAATGGCAGTGAACGTACAACGCCTGGCAAAGGCGAACCCGATTCCCCAATCGATGCCGATGAAGCAGACGTTCCACTGACCGACCACTAAGAAGTTCGAATAGCAATTACCCATATGAAGAACAACAAATCAGCGGGGGGCGATGGATTGCCGGGCGAGCTATTCAAACACGGCGGCGAAGAACTGATAAGAAGCATACATCAGCTTCTTTGTAAAATATGGTCAGACGAAAGCATGCCCAACGATTGGAATTTAAGTGTGCTATGTCCAATCCATAAAAAGGGAGACCCCACAATATGCGCCAACTACCGTGGGATAAGCCTCCTCAACATCGCATATAAGGTTCTATCGAGCGTATTGTGTGAAAGATTAAAGCCCACCGTCAACAAACTGATTGGACCTTATCAGTGTGGCTTTAGACCTGGCATATTAACAACCGACCAGATATTCACCATGCGCTAAATTTTGAAAAAGACCCTAAGGAGAATCGACACACACCAGCTCTTCGTCGATTTCAAAGCTGCTTTCGACAGCACGAAAAGGAGCTGCCTTTATGCCGCGATGTCTGAATTTGGTATCCCCGCAAAACTAATACGGCTGTGTAAACTGACGCTGAGCAACACGAAAAGCTCCGTCAAGATCGGGAAGGACCTCTCCGAGCCGTTCGATACCAAAAGAGGTTTCACACAAGGCGACTCACTATCGTGCGACTTGTTCAACCTGCTGCTGGAGAAAATAATTCGAGCTGCAGAGCTTAATAGAGAAAGTACAATCTTTTATAAGAGTGTACAGCTGCGCCGTTAGTTCTGCTTACTCCAGACTGGACAAGGAAGCAAAGCAAATGGGTCTGGCAGTGAACGAGGGCCAGACAAAATATCTCCTGTCATCAAACAAACACTCGTCGCACTCGCGACTTGGCTCTCACGTCACTGTTGACAGTCATAACTTTGAAGTTGTAGATAATTTTGTATGTTTAGGAACCAGCATAAACACCACCAACAATGTCAGCCTGGAAATCCAACGCAGGATAACTCTTGCCAAAGGTGCTACTTTGACTGTCCGAATAGACGAAAACACTCCAAGCTAGCGAAAGTATTCTGACACGTAAGCGGTGTGTACGCCAATAAAGAAGAAGAAGAAAGGAGAAGAAGAAATGGTGTCATTCGGTGGGGGGCTGGAAGAATTCGTTGAGGCAGGATTTATTGATATCCCTGGAGAAAAGTTTACAACAACTTGAAAATCATATGTTGGAAGGCGCCACGTAGCGAAAAGAAGAAACTACTGGCGTGCTGTTGTTAACTCGGCTATAATCGCGTAAGCGGTGTGTACGCCAATAAAGAAGAAGAAGAAAGGAGAAGAAGAAATGGTGTCATTCGGTGGGGGGCTGGAAGAAGTCGTTGAGGCAGGATTTATTGATATTCCTGGAGAAAAGTTTACAACAACTTGAAAATCATATGTTTGATAAAGGACCTGGTTCAAATTGATTGGTTGGAGTCTTATAAATATGTTTCTGCTATTTTATCTTTAAAACAGCTTGAAATATAAATAATAAAAATAAAATGCAATCCTGAATAAAACTTGGAGAAAAAATTTGGGAAAAAATTTGGGAAAAAATTATATATACATATTCCATCTTCATAATCAATTTCATTTTCAGCATCCTTAACTTCAGCCACATTTTCTGTTGCGCTTTTTTGGCACCTACTAGAGCTGCAAAATTTTCGATAATCGCACCAATGGATAGTTTAGAAAAATAATATCAATAGTTTTCCCCTTAAAATTTATTTACGTTTTGCTGGTTTAAAATAAAAGACCATTGAACACACCTCATTTGTATGAAAGTATCTTTAGATTTATTTATAAAACAAACGTGAACAATAATGCAAACACACAAAAACATATAGAGCTTTGAGAGTTGACGAGTTAGGTACATTTTTATAATTCACATTTTTTATAAATTCACTAATGTAATTTGAGATCAAGAAGTCTATACTAAATTGTTTTTTTTTTTGTTGGTGAGTCCCTTTGAAATGCCGACTGATTTCAAGAATTTGCCGATTTAATGTATATGTTTATAAATATATATAAAATAAGGATATCTTCATTTCTGATAAGGTATTACGGAGAAGTTTGACAACATAATAGCATAATTCATTATTTTATTCTCAAATAAGTATTGTACATATTAGTATAATCATCATTTAATATGTTTCTCTTAATATAAAATACATATATTGTTCAGCGACGTGTTACGCGGGAAAAAACAAGATTTTCTTAAGAAATTGAATTGCAAAAAATATAAATTTCTGAGTTATATTTTCACTCTGCGATGTTTCAACATTGACCATTTTCCAACAACATCGCGCAGATCGATTTCGTCTACTTTATCCTTTGAAGAAGAAAGCAGCATCAAGGAATTCAAACGTTCATCCCCCATTGTTGTACGCAAATCGTTGAAAACAAATTTCAATTTACTAAAAGAACGTTCACATGAAGCTGACGTGACAGGAGCAGTCATTATGTAATGAACAATTTTGTACGCAGAAGGAATGACCTTTCTCAATTTGTACACTACTATAGAAATGTCATCGAAAGATTTACACTCTTTACATGAATCAAAAAGAATTTGTGTTTCAGCAAAAATACAATCTAGATCTTCACTGAAGAACTTAGGTTCCAATTGCACAACAAATTGTATAGATTCTATTGTAATATTACTTTTGTTAGCTGGAGTGGAGTGTAGTGTTTTAATAATCCTCGTGGAAATTACGAAAAGGTGTCTTTTTAAGCTTGCTTCCGCAATTATTGAGCAATTTATTGCGTTTTACTGAAGTTAGAATTTTCATAAATGCCGGCTAGTGAATTCGCAATGGATATGACGTAAAAATTAATGGGTAATAATATATTTTGATGAAAATCTTAAAAATATTCAATAAGTTTTGACAACAAATTTCCGGGTACTTGGCAACTCTTACTGGAATTGAAGAAATGAACTTTCAAATTTTTAGTTATGATATTAAAACGGCCGAAAATGCCGACTCCTTCATAGATGGGGGGATGTCACACCCCCCACACCTCCCACCCCCCCTCGCGACGCCCCTGTTGTCATGTGTTGACTTCTTGACGAATGCTCAGCAATCACTGGTATTAATACCCTCCCACTTGAATTAAAGGCGTTCTCAGCTTCTTTCCGATCTTGTTCAATACCACGGTTTTGGCCTTTCTTCGTTTTGGTATGGTTGCTTCCGATTATAGCAACAACAAATGGGAGTAGGAGAAGTGTGGCTTCTTATTGTAACAAACGCATGTTGATAAGATTATGCAGTCTTCCAATATTATTTTACTTTCTGCAAACACGGGAGTGACAATAAATCAATATGTTCAGTAAAAAAATATCCTTTGTGAGGGTGCTGCCTCAAGGTGTGATCGTGCTAATCTGTCCCAGTTAATTAGTGACATTGATGATTATCTCGACATTACTATAAAAAATCCTTTCGTTAATTCGGTCTCGTTTGTTGTTCGTATAAATGCTGGTTGGTCATTGATTACGATAATACCATCCTCGATTTCTTCAATTGCGACGATAATATCGGCTGATTTCGTTTTACATTTTGCTGAATGTTTATTAAGCAAATGTAACATTGGCACAAATTCGCTGTTAGGCTTCCTTGTAGTTGTAGAGTAGGATGTAACTTCTATTACATTCGGCTACAACGTCTGCTTCCGGAGAGCTTATTTTCCCATCGTGAATGACGGGTAGCAACTATACATTATTGCAAAACCTAACTATTTTGGGGTTTTTAATCACAAAATAAATGCATTGCTTATCTTGAAATATCGTAATTGTAGAATTTGACCATAAATCACTTATGCTTATATCTGAAGAGTGTTGCTCAGCCAGTAAGCTACCGATCTCAACACCATCCAATAGCAGAGTTATTGATGTTATAATAACATCTCTTAAGTTTCTCGCAGCGCTCTATTTTCGTAAGATAGTCGTATGATAGTTCTATGAGCGGGAGGTGTCGTGTAAATTCCTATTCAAAATAATTTTTCAGTATTGCCTTAATTGTTTCGGAATTTAGGGATCAACATAAATTGTCGCAAGCTAAACCTTAAAGATTCGACGTTTTTCTCAAATTTTGTTCAGCGATGACGCTCATTTCTGGCTCTGGAACTAAAGTTTAAAGATTCGACCTTTTCCTTCCATTTCTGGGCGCCAATTGGTATGTATCCCGCGTTTTGGGACGAAGAGCAACCTGAAGAGCTGCCATTTGAAAAAACAACGATTTGGTGTGGGGCAGATTGAATCATTGGTCCATATTTCTTCAAAAATGATGACGGTTACATTCTAACCGTCAATGGCGGCCGTTAACGCGCCATGATAACCGACTATTCTATGCGTGAAATTGAAGCTTGTGATCTCGAATTGGCTCATGGTTTCAACAAGACGGTGCCACTTCCCACACATCACATCAATCAATGGATTCATTGAGAGAACACTTCGGTGAGTAGATAATTTCACGTTTTGGGCCGGTCAATTGGCCACCAAGATCGTGTGTTATCACACCGTTAAACTTTTTCCTGTGGAGATGTAAAGTCTAAAGTCTACGCGTATAATCCTATTTCGATTCAAGCCTTGAAGCAAAAATTCACGCATGCCATTCGCCAGTTACCAGTCGAAATGCTCGAACGAGGCATCGAAAATTGGACTCAATGGAAGGACCATCTGAGACGTAGCCGCGGCCAATATTTGAGAGAGATAATCCTCAAAAAATAAATACCAAAGAATGTTCTTTTGAATGATAATAAACAATCCCCATTAAATTTGAAGTTTCTGTGTTTTTTCTTTAAAAAAGTAGGGAACCTCGAAATGGATCACCCTTTATATCTCTTGGTTTTATTACAAATACAAAGCAAACTTACAAAATTTATCTTACGAAGTTAGAAAATGTTTTATCGGGGGAGTACATATCTACATAGAGATTTTCTCCAGAATATGTTGGAATAGGACTTAAAGCAATTCCTGGATTTGATGGATGCCTTGGCCTGACTACAAATTCTGCATCTTGATATTGGCGTGCGCATAGTAATTTTCTAAAATTTGTTGCATGTTCTAACGTTGAGTAACGATGAGGTCTGTTATGCTCTGTTTTTAAAATATCCTTTTCGTCGTCCTCGTTGAAGATATCTATGAGTTTTTTTGTATGCCGCATTTTAATTGCCGGGAACTCAGTGAGAATTCTATTCTGAATTTTTGCAAGAATTGGAAAGTTACATAGTAAACAATTAACTACATTCGGATTAATACGATTTTTCAAAGCTTGTATTAGTCCCCTTTATTATTGAAAATGATATGATGCCTCAATTCAGGCTTATTTCTATTTTTGAGCATTTTTGTTTAAGTTTTCGTTTCTTCAATTAGTTATTATTTGGTTTCGAAAACAATTAAAGGAACTTTTCACTATTAAGATGGTTTGTGTAAAGGAAGCCAAACTCAAAAGCGAACGTTATTATCATAATATTAGCGTTTGGGATTTTGTCTGATATTGAGAACCTTAGTTGTTGCGTTAGCTGCACTTAAGTCATACAGTGAAAGTAAGCAATTACAAAAGTCCCACGCATTGGTATTTGAAGTATTCAATAAAAATAAAATATATATTTACAATACACACAAATTTGCACATACATATATGTATACTAGAGGTGTTCTACGTTATATGGAGATTTTTGAAATAGTGTTTTAAGTTAACAGAATGGGCTAATTTCTTTCCTTTTTATGTAAAAATGTTTAAAAAAAAATTTGGGGACAATCGGATGATGGGATGCCTTACAAAACATGCGTATTAGTATTAGCGAAGACAAGGAATTTTTGATTCTACAAAGGCAAAAAGGTCGCCCTGGTAGCATGGCCGGTGCTGGCATGGTATTGTATCGGCAACAAAACAGAGCAGATCACCGCATTGAGAAAGAAATGTCTAGAAAAAGGAAACATCAACAAATGTCGGAAGTGAATCGTAAGTTTATCAAATGAAATTAATTTTATTTATAGTGGTAATGGTCAATTTTAAAATGATATTGTGTAGTCGAACTCAAAGACGATTTTGGTATGGACTATGAAGAAGATCTTGGTGACAGTGAGCCTGAAGTAGCGGAAACCAATGTGAAAAAAAAATACAAAACAAACTGCTTCAACTTGTATTAACAGGGGAAGAAAACATTTTATCACACCACGATTGCTTTTAGCACTTGATAGCGCCAAAGTAAGCGATGGAAAGGCGATGCACATTCTGATGGCGACTGCAGAAGCATTGGGCCATTGCACTAGCGACTTGGTAGTCAATCGTTCTACTCATCATAGACTGAGGGAAGAGCATCGCAGAAAAGAAACACAGAGGATTCAAGAGAGTTTTATTGACAAAGTATACCATGATTGAAAATATACGTATAGGTTATTTAAATACTAATAATATTCTATTCTAGCTAAGTGATACACAAGCAATGGTCGTCCACTGGAATGGTGAAGTATTGCCAGATCTAATTGGAAAAATAAAAGTTGAGCGAATTGCAGTGCTTGTTAGTTAAGTATAATGGCGAATCCAAATTTCTAGGCGCTCCAAAACTTATATCTGCCACTGGTGAAAATATAGCTACAGCCGTTTTTGATACACTTAGTAAATGGAATATCTAGCCTAGCCCAATATTGACACTTTATCATTTAAGAGTGGGCTCAACTGTGAAGATATAAAATCTCATATAAGTGATGGCATCTGCAATGACATCAAACAATTTTGTCATTCACAATTACAAAAAACTTTTGTTCGTGATGACTACAAAGAATTTTTACATCTAGTACTTACATTTCTTGGTGATAATGGTGGTAAATTTAAAACACCCGGAGTTACAAGTCATGCACGTTGGATGTCAAAGGGAATATATTCCTTGAAAATATTTCTTTTTCGTGATCAATTTCACTTGAGTAAAGCTGAATTAAAAGGTTTAAGTCACATTTGCGTTTTTTTAGTGCGTTTATATATAAAAAGCTTGGTACAAATGCTCTAATGCAATTACCTCTCCCCTGCATGATTTAAACTTTGCAAAAGAATGTATTAATTATGAAAAAGTGAACCCAAGTATTTCTTCGGAATTGCTGAGAAAAATGCAACAACACATGTGGTATTTGTCAGAGGAAAACGTCGCAATGGCTTTCTTTGATTTCAATGTTTCTGTAGATGTTAAGAAAAAAATGGTAAAAAATTTAAAATCAGAAGAGCCAACTAATAAACTACAAAACAATCGCAAAATAAAACAAGTAAGGAAGGGCTAAGTTCGGGTGTCACCGAACATTTTATACTCTCGCATGATAAAGTGATAATCGAGATTTCATTATACGTCATTTACATATTTTTCAAATACCGTATTTTTGTAAAGTTTTATTCCGCTATCATCATTGGTTCCACATGTATATAGTACTCGTATTATACAGAAAAGGCATCAGATGGAATTCAAAATAGCGTTATATTGCAAGAAGGCGTGGTTGTGAACCGATTTCACCCATATTTCGTACATGTCATCAGCGTGTTAAGAAAGTATTATATACCGAATTTCATTGAAATCGGTATAGTAGTTCCTGAGATATGGTTTTTGGTCCATAAGTGGGCGAGGCCACGCCCATTTTCAATTTAAAAAAAAAAGCCTGGGTGCAGCTTCCTTCTGCAATTTCTTCCGTAAAATTTAGTGTTTCTGAAGTTTTTTGTTAGTCGGTTAACGCACTTTTAGTGATTTTCAACATAACCTTTGTATGGGAGGTGGGCGTGGTTATTATCCGATTTCTTCCATTTTTGAACTGTACATGGAAATGCCTGAAAAAAACGACTCTGTAGAGTTTGGTTGACATAGCTGTAGTAGTTTCCGAGATATGTACCAAAAACTTAGTAGGGGCGGGGCCACGCCCACTTTTCCAAAAAAATTGCGTCCAAATATGCCCCTCCCTAATGCGATCCTTTGTGCCAAATTTCACTTTAATATCTTTATTTATGGCTTAGTTATGACACTTTATAGGTTTTCGGTTTCCGCCATTTTGTGGGCGTGGCAGTGGGCCGATTTTGCCCATCTTCGAACTTAACCTTCTTATGGAGCCAAGAAATACGTATACCAAGTTTCATCATGATATCTCAATTTTTACTCAAGTTACAGCTTGCACGGACAGACAGACATCCGGATTTCAACTCTACTCGTCACCCTGATCACTTTGGTATACATAACCCTATATCTGACTCTTTTAGTTTTAGGACTTACAAACAACCGTTATGTGAACAAAACTATAATACTCTCCTTAGCAACATTGTTGCGAGAGTATAAAAATTAAGTGACTTAGGCAATTCGGATTTAAGCGAATTTGTATCCAAAAGAACTTTAACATTTTTTATGAAGTACAAGTTGTCAACCAACTTTTTGTATTTGGATCCAGAGTCTTGGGAAACAAACGAGAAATTCCAAAATGGTCGCACAATATGCCACAAATTTCTTGTTACTAATGATACAACGGAAAGAGGTATTAAATTTACAAAGGATTTCAATACTATTCTTACAAAGAAAGAAGAAGAAAAACAGTTCCTCCTTCAAGTTGTTGAAGAATACAAAAAAAATATAAGTCCTATAAAAAATCAGAATTAATTTAAGTTTTAATATTTCTAGATGTATTAAATAAATTTATATGAATAAAAATATTTCCTTTAAGTAGTAGTTTTAAGTTAATATAATGCAAAAAATTGGAGAAAAATAATACACTAAAAGAAAAATTGATACTTGAATACATAAAACTTGTTTTTTCCTATAGGAAGAAAATTTTTAAATTTAAAACGTTTCCGCGCCGTCTTCCCATCATCCGATTGTCCCCAAATTTTTTTTTTAACATTTTTACATAAAAAGGAAAAAAAGTAACCCATTCTGTAAACATAGAATACATTTTGAATTTTAAGGACAGGTCTAGTCTTCATATATCTTACAATGACAGTTTTGTTTTATTGATCAAAAGAATTAATACGAGTATGATATGTAATACCAAATTCTGTTACAATATGTATTATTATTATTGAAATTCATGGAAATGGAATTGAAATCGAACGTTTGGGCTTACGAAAGGTGTGTGCACGGTTTGTTCCGCACAAATTGACTGACAACCAAAAATTGCTCTCATCGATCGACACTTGTGACTGATTATTTGACCAAAAATCATTTTAACCATTACCACTCTCCGTATTCACCTGATATGGCACAGTGCGACTTCTTCCTTTTCGGATAAATGCATTTGCCCATGAAAGGAAAGCGTTATGCAGACGTGACGTAGAGGCCATTCAAAAGGCTTGCACCGGCATAGTGGCGGCCATACCGGCCAATGAGCTAAAACGCTCGTTCGATTATGCTTTTGGACCGTGCAAAACGCTGTATTGAAGCAGAAGGAGACTATTTTGAATAAAATAAATTGATTTTGCCGAAAAAACCATATATTCTTTTTTTTTGTTTAAATCCTGTTCACTTTGGAACGCACCTTGTATCTATCTAGATAATTTTTTGTTAACAGTACTAAGCATCTTTGTATAGCCAAAATTGAAAAGAGTTTTAAATAATTATTATAGTGAACGTACCCTTCGGAGGTTGGAAAATAATATGAATGGTTATTTTCGCTTCCCTAATATTAAGCTCTAAAAAACCACACATCAAAATTAAACGGATGTCCGACTTATTCCAGCGTGAGAACGTCTCAAAATGAGCTTTTTTATAATATTTTCCCTTATAGCCAGATTGGACAAAATAATAATTTTTGGGCATTTAAATTGAAGCACCCAATATTTATTACAATTAAAATTTAATACATTTAATATATGGGGAACTATTTAAATCTTTTTATTGTATATTAAAACAACTGACTTTTAAACTTTCAATACTTAATAAAGGTATTTTGTTGTTAGCTCTCAATTAATAAATATTTTTAATCATTTTCCATGGAAAATTAATACTATGGTGCGTCACTTTACAAAACGATTCATCATATATATTTAAATTGCGCATTTTCCTTAAATTTCATTACTTTCCGTTTTTATACTCTTGCAACCAGTTGCTACAGAGTTTTGTTCACCTAACTGTTGTATGTATCTCCTAAAACTTAACGAGATATAGGGTTATATAAGTATATATAATAACATTTGTAAATGATCAGGATGACGAGAAAAGTTGAAATTCGGATATCTTGATGAAACTTGGTATTACGAGTTCGTAGAAGGGCGTAATTGAACTTCCACGCCCACAAAACGTCATTAACCGACAATCTATAAAGTGCCACAACTAAGCACTAAATTAAGATAGCAAGGGGCACCTCTGGAAAAAAATGAAACAGTTTAATGTACATATCTCCTAAACTACTAAAGCTAAAAAATTGCTCAGCGCAAGTATAATAAGAACTTCTACAGACATGAAAATGTATGAAGTTGGAAGCCCGCTCACTCCCCATATAACGGTACTATTCAAAACTACCAAAAGCGCAATAAATCAATAACTAATTAGGTCATTAGGTTAGTCGGAGGTCCGAGATGGTATGAGAGGGATTTATGGGTATGAAAATTGCACAATGAGCACGGCGTCGCCCACTTTTTCGAGAAATTAAATATCTCGGGACCCGATCGACCGATTTGGACTTAATTTAGTACGTAGTATTCTTTTCATATTCCTATGTCAAAGGAGGGCGAAATAGAACTACAACCACGCCTACATACCACAAAACATAATTTTAAATTCGCTTGACTCTTTCACTTTCCAGAACACAAATCAAGAAGTAATTAATATAACGGGATACAAGTTTGCCTAATCGATGACGATGGAGCAGACGTTCCATTGGCCGACCATGAAGAATATGATCGGACGAAAGCATGCCCAACGATTGGAAATTAAGTGTGCTCTGCCCAATCCATCCTTTACGCGTTGGCCAAGGCGAATATCGCAATCGATAGAACGATGAGCTGTATGAGATATACGACGACATTAACCCTTAATCGGGCAAGGCCACAAATTTTGAATATTTTTTTGTTTTTCGGTAGCGTCAGTCAAAATAAAAATACAACTTTCTTAGATTTTATTTTTTATTGACAGATATGTTACATTGCCTGGCAAGGGAAAATTAAATTTATGTCAAATGGTATGCACGATAACAGTTATTATGCTTGTTGTAGCTCAATGCAATTCCGCATTTTTCACACATTGTTTGGGTAACTCCTTGGCAATTAGGCATCTTGCATCTTATCCTCTTTTCCGTCCATATTGGCCAATGACCAACTTGATGAAGTCGTAAAGCTTGTGGAGGGGCGTGCTGCGCTGGTCCTTTACGTTTTTTCGCTTGTATTTGTGGCTCGAGGGATCTAGTGTTCTTGACGTTGATTTTTTGTCCGTATTTTAAAAGTGTTTCCGCGATCTGTAAGCGAAACTCTGCCGCAGGCAACAACTTTTCTGTGTTATTGGATCGATATTTTTTATATAGAAGCCAAGCGTTTGCCATCACTAAATCTAATAGGTGGTAAAATACTCGAACTTGCCATCTTGTACTTCGAAGTTTTATTTTATATCTTCCCATGATGGAATCAATAAGGTCTACACCACCCATATGCGCGTTGTATTCACCAACAATAGACGGACGATCAATTTCAACGTACTTCTTTTGAATTTTATCGTACCTTTTTTCTTTACGTTTTGGTATTTCACCAAGGAAAATCGATGCGAGATTTACAATCTTACTATCTTTCCACGAAACTGTTGAAATGTCAATTCCTTCAGCCTGACACACGTACTCTACGGCAGATCCTCTCTCTTTTTTCATCATTTCTTTTTCGCTTGCTAGCTTACAATTGGGAATTCTATTCCTCCGAATTGTTCCCACACTGAATATACCTTCATTTGCCAAGTATACGAGCAGTGGAATTGAAGTAAAATAATTGTCGAAATAAAGTTTGAAATTTTGGTTTCGTGGAATCATACGTGACAGTCTCATGACTATATTGGAAGAGGCTCCCAAATCCGGCTCGTTATCCCCAACGATATTTTCTTTGCCAGTTTCCGGTTCAATTTTGTAAGCAAATCCAGTTGTCCCGCAGAGAACAAATATTTTGTAGCCCCATTTATGAGGCTTGTTTGGCAGGTAGCGTTTCAAAAGGTGGAACATATTTGTTCATCGACGCATAGATGTTGTTCAAGAGGCACTTTTGCAAAATTCTTATTTAACTCATCCAGGATCGGGCGTATTTTGTACATTCTGTCAACATTTTTATCAGTCGACGGCAAATTTTTGCTGTTGTCGTTAAAGTGTATGCGACGTCGTAAATTTTCAAATTTTTTCAGCGGCATCGCTTCTTGTATCATGGATGTACCAATTTTGCTCCAGTGACTGGGTACATTAGGAAGTTGTACTAAGGACATCATATAAACTACTCCAATAAATTGCTGAATATCCATTTCTGATACACGAAATGGATCATTAACGTCCTTTTGGACAACATACAAATTTGTTTCATTGGCAATAAACTTTATCAATTCTTTTGGAAATAAGTACAAGAAATAT
This sequence comes from Bactrocera neohumeralis, assembly GCF_024586455.1. Classification (NCBI taxonomy): domain Eukaryota; kingdom Metazoa; phylum Arthropoda; class Insecta; order Diptera; family Tephritidae; genus Bactrocera; species Bactrocera neohumeralis. The sequence continues at coordinate 57,998,124 of NC_065923.1, read as the reverse complement.
TCAATTGGCGTTTCGATAATCTTTATATCATAGGGCAATGGTGTATTGCCTGTAAAACGCAATTGGTGCTCTTCCAAAACTAAATTTTTTTTTTTCCAGAGAATGTCATTGTAACCTTTTTTTGTTTTTGTGCTCTCTCTGCCAAAATGGGCGGAACATCGTTCGACGGATCTGCACACAATTCCATATTTTCATTTTCAATATCTTCTAATATATTCTCAACCACTTCATCAAAATCAGCATGTACCAACTCTTCATTATAATTAGGATCATCCACATCATCATCATCATCAAAATCGAGTCCATCTTCACTCTCGTCAAGAATTTCTCGAATTTCACCCTTGCTCAAAGTTTTAGACATTCTGCTAAAAATATATTCGCGTTGTAAGGCAATGTGACATATGTATATGTAACAAACAATAAATACAATATAGAAAAGACAAATGAAATTTTTTTTCGATTGCACTTAGTAAAATCACTAAATTACATGCTCACCCAATGAATTTAAATAAAAAACAAACACGTTTTTCACATTCACAAAAACCGCTTTTCGTCACCAATTTCAGCACTTGTTGTGAAATCACCAAACTTAATGCACTACACTTTTGGCACAAAAATACGTTACAATAGGGATGTCTCGCTCTATCTTATTACTTTTATACTATTCACAGTTTGTACCAGTTGTGTTACAAAAACCAATATGACTATATTAAATAAGAATGGTAAAATTACAGTTAAAAATAGGGTTTGTAACATTTCTGTCACATGACCAGGTAAAGGGTTAACATAGTTCAGCACATTAAAAGACAGCGGCTACGCTGGCTAGGTCATGTCGTTCGAAAGGACGAAAACACTGCAGCTCTGAAAGTATTCGGCACAGTACCCGGGGAAAGAGGAAGACCACCACTCCGTTGGAAAGACCAGGTGGAGAGGGACCTGGCTGGCGCGCTGTTGTCAACTCGAAGAAGACTATACAATTTTGCACTAATAATCCTTTAAAGTACTATTCCATCTTATGACTAAAAATTTGTCAAATCCAATCTAAACTGTTCAAACTTCTAGGTACCGAATATGTGGACGCAGTATTTATGGTTGTGTTTTGACCGAAAATATCGCTTAATGTGTGAGATATACAATTTTAATTCAGACAAAATCCTTTCCTGACAGTAGTTATTCTGTGCATCAAAAACTGGTGATTGTATGTAAAGTACCTTTATGAAACCCCCTATATACTACGTATAATGATTTTCGTTTTACTAAGAAATTGCTAAGATTCCGATTATCTTAGTTGTTTATTAGTGCCGCCGTTCAACAGATCCCTCCATTTACATATATTTATGGTAGGAGTTCAATGTGGCCGTCTCTCGTTTCCGATTGCTAAACGTTATCAACTGACAAAGTTCAGAAGGTTTTGGCTTTAGCAATTGCTCTCTCATTTCCAATGAGAGATCTCTTTATCTCTGCCTCACATTGTGTACATGTTGTACAATGAACATTTAAGATAGTCGGCAAATGTTATAATTTAATGTATGTACAAGTATAGTATTGCCGATGATGTTGACAGAACCGAAAAATCGCATGGATGACTGTTATTTTGTAGAATTATATGTTATTAATATGATGACAAAGACTTTGAAGTGTCAGCAGCGCTTTCACATTATTTCAAAATGCTATATGATTAGAGACCTTCATTTTTCAAAAGTGTCAATAGTATTTCAACTCAAAGAAGGAAATTTTTTATCTCAACTCGAACAAGAATTTCTTGAATTATTTAGCTAATAAAATTTTATAGTTTATTGTAATATGTAAATCAAGTTAGAAAGTTGAAGAAGAGAGATTGTTTATAGACAGTTATGTTTTACTATATATAAAATGTGACTATTGCTCAATAAAAGAAATGAGGAATATCAAATGACTCTTATTAAAGGAAAAATTGTCAACCTTTCACAACAAATTGTTATTTATCAGATAGCAGAGCAATACCAGACCATATGAACAAGAAAGATAGGCCTTCGAGATATAATATGACGGACAAAATTGGAAATTCACCTTTAGTTTCTAGTCATAACATTATTTTGCCTTTATTCAATATCAAATTGAGGCTAACAAATCAGGGGTGTTGAAATATGATAGTTGTCGGAATCAGAATTGAAATCGACAAAAAAAATTTGATGTTCGAAACAAAATTAGTATCGGTTTTGGGTGTGATCGAAAACCGAAAAGCATACATACATATGTATATATTTATTCTATTTTTGCCAATACTATATACTAATAATATGCCACATTCCCTGAGGTTCATTAAGATACCTTCACCAATCATATGGAGTAAAGTCACTTGGATGTTATATGTTTGTTATATGGGCGTTAGGTCAAGTTTTCACCCAATTTTACCTATTTAGGCTCAAAGATATAATGTTATGAGTAAAACACGCTCTCTCATTAGATAACTTGTATATTGGTCGATATATACGGTATAAAGTCACCTGGAAGTTCAAAAATCGTTGTATTAGGTTTATGGGAGCTAAAGGAAGTATTGACCCGATATAACCCATTTTTAACATACAGACATACCAATGTTGTTTCTGAATTTCAATTATATATCGCACATAATGATCGTTATTTATTCAATTCCCAAACAGCCGTTTCTACGCACCGGAATTGACCCGGATTTCATCCGGCCAAGGTCTGTTATTTCGGAGATCTAACCCTGTTTAGATCGGTAAGCCTTAGTTTAAGTTTTTCGTCACTGGAGCAACACCTTGCAGCAGGGTTGCTCCATATCCTCCTGACTCGTGCTGGCATTGAATCCAACGCGGGCCCAGATATACGATTTGACAACCTACACAATGAATGACGAAGACCCACCAGAATTATGGCGGTGGTCTGATAATTAGCATTACCTGGCGACCTATGCCAACCCTTCTCGTTCGAAAAACCTTCCAACTTTATTTCTGCGGACAACCGCACCTTCGTTAGCTTTACCACACCTTCACTGTTTTACCCATTCCTACGGACGTAATCGTTGGCGAACGTTTATTCCGCAAAGTAATCGCAGCAGCTACCGCTCGCTTCATCTCAGCTGGAAGAATCGCGGGACTCCGCCTTAATTTCCGTCCCCTAGGAGTACTAACCGCCATTCACAGTGGAGCCATCAACACATTCACCGACTCTCTTTCAGTGAATGACGTACTTGGAGTCAAACCACCACCCTTTGCAGACGAAGAGCTCGAGTTGCAGCGAGAAACGAGAGCAGCTTTTATTTGGAGCTTAGCTTTTCAGTACTCCCATTAGAAATTTACATCAAAAAAGTACTGATCAGTTGCAAAAGGAATCAACAAGGCTTTTGTTGGAGCAGCATTATTTTAATAAGGTAAATTTGTTTGCTTAATTCTGTTATTGCTGAAGTTACTTCACTGAGAAATACAAACTCGAAGCTCTCATTAATCAAAAACTATATGTATGATGACCGAAATTCCTTGTTTGCAAACTTAACGAATTGAAGTCAGAGATCTGCAATGTTCAGACCACATTATCTGACGACGGCAAATTCTCTGCATCAGTATAGAATGCATTCTCTGCCGCTTCATCTGGTTCCAGATCCACCCTCACTTCCTTCACTGTCGTTGGTACAAATACTTCTCCGTCCACCGTTGCCGCTTCTGCTGACAATGTGAGTGTGGATTATCTCGCTCCTGCTGTATCGAATGCATACTCTACCGCTCCATCTGTTGTCAACTCCACTCTCAACGCTGCCGCTGCTGATGGTACAAATACTTCTCCCTCCAATGTTGATGATTCTGTTATTATTATTCTGTATGTTATTATTGAGACCTGCCTTAATTCTAGTTACTACGAGAGTGAGTAATTCGACAAATTCTATTTTTGTTTTCCGTATGGATAGAGATTCCGAAATAACCGGCTATCTTAGCGGTGCAAGCAGTTCATCAGAAATTTATTTCTCATTTAATATTACTTAGTAATGATGATTATATTCTCAACAACCTATGAACTTACATATGTATGTGTTTGTAGAAATGCGTATCTGTTCATTGTTGTTTCTTACATCCCTCCTAATAGTCCTCTAGAGTTGTATAAATAAAGTTTTCTCACTAGCTTTAAATAAGTTTAGACCGAAAAATATTTGTGTTATTGATGACTTTAATCTATTGTCTGGTCCAGTTGCTACTATAGTCCTGCTCTCATTCCCTTTACTGTTTTGCCTTCTCACGAGTTAGATCGCATCGAAGGCCTCTTTACCATAGTCTCAATCTGATTCAAATCAACTTTTGTTCAAATAGTATTGATCGATTTCTTGACTTAGTGTTCATCCATACCATTCATCATTATCCTTTAAGGTTTGTTACTTATCTTTTCGCTCCTGTCAAACCTATTAAGGGATTAGGTTTTATTTTTACTTTGTGTGATTTCACAAAACTTAACCATCTGCTCCTTAAATTTAAATGTAATAATTTATTTTCTGGATTAGATTCAGCTAATAGTTTTTCGATTTGTAAGAAATCCATTCAAGAATTTTGTCGTTATAATATCCCCGTTAAAAATATAGAACCATATAAATTGCCTTGGTATACTAAGGACCTTAAACGGTTGAAAAATTTTAAAAATAAATATTACAGAAAACTCTCTTTAACATAAACTCATGCCTTATTCGTTCAATTTCAACACTACACAAAACTGTTTAATAATTTGAATAAAATAATCTGTAATAATCTGTTTTTTGATAGCACGGAGTTGACATCTAAGTCTTTTTTTGGAAATTTGTGAAATCTATAACTCGCATTCCTTCCGCTTTATACTTAAAAATATACTTAATAATAAAATACTCTGAAGTTGTAAATAAACTTCAATGGGATATTGATAGTTTTTATGATTGGTGGCCGAAATTAAAGCTTACCTTAATTGAGTCCTAAAATGTCTAACCTAAATCTTTGGCTAATCTTTGACAATATATTTTTTCTTTCAATATTCGCATCAACTCTCAATCGTTCTCTGTGCTTGCTACTTCCAGATTTTCCGACCCCTTACTATCCGTCAAAATTATTGTTAACGTATATTGTTGGTTTCTATCTTAGCATATGCTATGTTCATCTGAAGACTATGTTATCTATTCTCAGTTAATAGGATTTAAAGTGTTCAAAAAGATTTTCCTTAAATTCACCCTCCACTTCTTAAAGTTTGTTGACCCCATACCGTCTTATGAATCTCGTTTATTGCTATTAAACCTTAAATCACTTGAAAATCGACGGTCCGTTCACTGCCATTCATTTGATTTCAATGTTATTAATGGAGGTATTGATTTCTTCATTTGTTAGGAAAAATATTCAATATTCTTCAGCTTCACCTCAGATCTATTTCCCCATTTTACTGTAAAAATGAGAAAACTAAACTTTCAGATTAAGCCCCTCTCAAGCGTGCTATGCGAAAGTTTAACTATTCGGTAACAAGGGCTTGAATAGTTTCGGTTCGATTTGGCACATTTCAAAGGCAGTATTTGAGCAAAGTTGTATCCCGAAAAAGTAATAATCAAATAGAATTTAAAATTGTGATATGGGAAGTAGGCGTGGTTGTTCAATTTCCCTCATTTTCGCATACATAGGAATGTGAGAAGAATGTCATACACCAAATTTGGTTAACTCGTTTGGGCGGGTCCCGATATATGTGATTTCACCTAAAAGTGGGCGGTGCCACCATCTCGGATGTAAAATTGTATGCCTCTGTCGTATTTAGTTATTGATTTATCGCGCTTTCAGTAGTTTTTAACAGTGCCGTTACACGGGCAGTGGACGGGGTTATCTTCCGATGTCATTAATTTTTAGAGTTTTTGCTGTTGTTGTAGCGGCAGAATTCTGCCGAGTTGGCAGTCCTGGCTGTACAAAAAATCAAAGTCCGCTCCGGTTACGTAGACCCAACTGTCGTGGGGATGTGTTGTTGTTGCAGAATTTTGCCGAGTGGACATAAGTTTACAGTGCCGGAAAGGTGTGCTAAGAGATTTTTCCAAATAATTAACGCACATGTGCCTATAGTTATTACTCAAGTCACAGCTTGCTTGAACGGACGGACGGACAGACAGACAATCACCCGGATTTCAACTTTTCTCGTCATCCTGATCATTTATATATATGTTATAACTATCTCGATTAGTTTTAGGTGATACGTATAAGCGTTAGGTGAACAAAACTATAATACTCTGTAGTGTCGTATTTAAAAAATAAAAATCTAGATTAAAAAATGAAAATTTAATTTTTAATGGAACATTTTTTAATTATAAAATTCGCAACCCTCCTTCAAAGTATACTATGTAATATTTAAGAGCAAAAAAAGTTTCATCGAAATTTAGTGAATGTAAGTTAGTACTACTCTCGTTATTATTGCAAATAAAAACTGTAATATATTTTTATTTTATGAAAGTATCAAATTTTATTGAATAAGTAAAAAATCATATATGTATATTGTTTAAACACAGAATATTATATAATAATATGATTATATAAACATAAAGGAATTGCGATGTTATTACATAAACAACATAATAAGGCCTCCGAAAATTTCCTAATCTTCTCCTAAAAGATTATAAGTATTTAATTTTTAACGTGTTAACCATTTAACAATAATACAATTTGAATTTCAAATAACGTTTTTTATCCAGTAAAAATAAAGAATATAATGGTTTTGCCATTTGGCAGACTGGATAACAGCCCTTGATGTAGTAATAATATTTCAAGAACAAGTTTCTCAAAACGACCCGTAACCTCAAAACAAGTGGTTATTACATGTATAACAATGTAAAAAGTGAAAACAATGCAGATACAATGAAAATTTTAGTTCTTTAAATTTTGGCAGATTTGGCCAGGTTTAAACCTTCAGTAAGCATTCTACCAAAGTCAGCATGAACTAAAGTAAAGTTCTTAACAGCGCGCTCCTGAATAAATTGACTGGCATTACTCAAATTGTCTACAATATTAGCTACCAAACGCTGACGTGCTTTCTCATCTAAAACATAAACCCAAAAATCTGTCACCTGGCTGTAGTTATCCTCGGTGAAGCCGCTGGTGAAGCGATAAACCTCGCCCTGCACAGGGCAACACGGCATAAGGCTCTTTGCACGAGCACTTTCGTCTGGTCCAGAAAACGAGTTCGGGAAATAATTAGGAGCACCACCTTGATTATCGTTAACACGCATTGCGCCATCGCGTTGATAGTTAGTTACACTAACACGATAAGGACAATTCACCGGGATCTGCAAATAATTAGGGCCCAAACGATGTCTATGTGTATCGGAGTACGAGAAAAGTCGACCTTGCAACATCTTATCTGGTGATGGTTCGATGCCTGGGACCAAATGCGCTGGACTAAAGGCAATTTGTTCAACTTCAGCAAAGTAATTGGTCGGATTTCTATCAAGTACCATCTTGCCAAATTGGATAAGTGGGAAATCCTTATGGCTCCACACTTTTGTCACATCAAAAGGATTATATTTAAATTTCTTAGCTTGGTCAAATGTCATCACTTGCAGATACCATGTCCAACTGGGATAATTGCCATTCTTAATAGCATTGTATAGATCACGAATACTATAATCTGGATCAGTTGCTGCCAACTCTTGAGCAATCTTAGGGTCGAGATTCTTGATTCCTTGATCAGTTTTGTAGTGAAACTTGGCATAGATAGGCTCACCTTTGCAATTTACCAACTTGAAGGTATGAGAACCATAACCATTCATATGGCGATAACCATCGGGAATACCTCGATCGCCAAACAAAAAGGACACCTGCAAAGACATCCGATTATGTAATTAAGTATAACATTTGTATAGCCTTTACACACAGCCGAATTAATTTAGTACATTCAGATTATAATCAAGAAACCAATTTTTGCCTTTCACAAAGCCGTCAACTGGATTAACGGTAAGCTCGTTTAACGATCACCTGTTATATATGATTTTGTTTTTCATTTTGTGTTTTTTCTATTGATTAAAATTCATAAACTGATTGCTATTTTATCAATCCACAAAACCAATTTTACAACCTGGAGAACTACCCGCAGAGTTGCATTTCAGTTTCAACTCTACTAAAATGCGATTAAAAATGAATGCAGTAAATTAATCATTTTATTTTGAAAAGTAAATCAATCTAAATTAACGCTTTAATCGAACAAACTCCGGTTAATTGATCAGTTAACTTCTGTGCGAAACGACGAATATACTTTCGCAACATGTTACTTCTAACGTTTGTTTGTAACACTTAAACTAATCAAGATAGATATGGATTTATACATACATATATAAATAAATGATCCGAATGACAAGACCAGTTGGCTTCGGAATGACTGTCTGTCTGATATCTTGAAGAAAATTTACTAAATTACTTTACTACTTTTAATTATACATTAGAATTATTGGACTATTGCCACACCCACAAATTCCGCTAAGCGAAAACATATAACGGCAATAACTAAGCTCAAAATTGTCATTTGGTACAAGGTATCGCAGTAGTAAGAAGCACCTGTAGGCTGGAAATTAATCAAAGTGAGCATGGGCACTATTTAATATATAATGTCGGCAAGATGATATATTAAAGGGCTCCATAGGTGCCGTTATAAGATTTGAACAATGGACATGACACCGCCCACCTTGAGGTGAAAAACTATACCTCAGGAAGTTTTTGACTAATTTGCACAATAATGTCGACGTTATCTTAGTAAAAAATTAGGCGAAATCGAAATACAATCACGCCTACACTCTATATAGCGAAATTTCAAATTCCGTACATATCGTTCATTTTACAGTATACTACCCAAACCACAATGGAGTTATCGGAAGAAAACTTTATACAAATAATTCCATAAAGTTATGACATCTATCGTCTCAAAATGGTCGAAATAAGACCATAAGTTATCAAGTTCGCAGACACTGAAAACGTGGGCCTGAGAGCCTATAACTGACTGTTTACCGAAAATAACGGTTAATCAAATATAGTAGATCGAATTATTTCTCCCACTTTAACCTAGGCAAATTGCGAAAGTATAAAATATCGGTTACACCCGAATTTAGCCCTTCTTTACTTATATTTTCATATGTTTCCTTTATACCTGGTGAGTACTTTCCGGCCGAAGAGTTAAAAAGTCCCAGAACATATCAGGATCTTTCAAATGAGTTTGCGGATTACGCTTCTGGGTGTGGATAAAGCTGGGGAACAAAATCGGATCGCGAATAAAGAAAATGGGTGTGTTATTGCCCACCAAATCCCAAATACCGTCTTCAGTATAAAATTTTACAGCAAAACCGCGTGGATCACGAGCGGTATCAGCTGATCCACTTTCTCCACCCACAGTGGAAAAACGCACAGCAATCGGCGTACGTTTATGTACCTTCTCAAATACCTTAGCCGCGCAATATTTTGTAATATCATGTGTTACTTCAAAATATCCAAATGCACCGGCACCTTTGGCATGAACAACACGCTCTGGTATACGTTCACGGTCGAAAGCAGCCATTTCATCTAAAAACTTGACATCCTGCAACAATACTGGACCCCTTGGCCCCACAGTCAGCGTGGCATCCTTAATACCAACAGGATTCCCAGCTCCTGTCGTAATTGTGCCAGGAGGTTTCTAAACAGAAAAAAGTATCAAAAACAAAAATAATTAATTAAATGCAATAAAACTAAGAAGAATGAGTATAACTAAGGAATGAAATTTTAATATTCAAATATATATTATAATAAAGGATCGGCCACGCGTTGCTGTGGTATATATTTTATACTATTATTCATATAATAAACTATTCAATACAGTGAAAATGTCAACGAATAAAGGCGAAACCGTTTTTAACGGTACAAGAATCCAGGTGATTTTACTTGAGGTTTAACTTTGAATATGTTCATACAAATAAATGTCAATGAAAAAAAAGGAACTTAAGGCTGTTTTCTCACTTAGGTTAACAGCATCTGTCAGTTCTATTAAAAAAAACGTTCTTTACCGAAAGAAGGAATCTTGGCTAAGAACTTAAGTGACAAATGGCTGCTAAACATTTGAACTTTCCTAACTCGAATCACAATAATCCACAAAAAACTTCGAGTTATGGCTGAAAATTCGTATGCAATTTGACTTCTATTGTTAATTCAAGAGTTCAAGTTATAGAAGTTTGAGTTATTGAAGTTCAACTATATTATATTTTTTTGAGGATTGTGAATACATGCGTACGTTTAGAAATATATACAGGGAAATATCCCATAAACAAACACTGACGAACCAGCCTTTCTGTCCAGTTATTAGAGTTGTCCGCTTAATAGATTGTACGTAATAAATATCAACAAATTGTGGGAACGGTCAATATATTAATGGAGATGTCCTCTTAATAGAGCGTCCATTTAATGCAGCTTTCACTGTATTTCTAATTTATGAATTGTTTTGACTATCCTATCTAAGTTTTAGTAAATTGGTTCAGTAGTTTAGGGGTCCATCGCAGACAAACAACGTGACAAGTAATTTTTATATATAAATACAATACGAATACATGTACATATATACATACATATGTAAATTTATACTAATTGTTTTCAAATGTACATACATAAGAAAGTATGTATGCCCAAATTATTCGGGATACGGACATGCATGTAGCTTAGTGGTTGTTATAGCTCCAGCATTATGCCGAGTTGGCAGTTCTTGGCCGGATAAAAATTCGTCCGTCCGGTTACCCGACTTTCGTGGAAACGGCATATAGCTTTACGTTTATAATTTTTTATGTTGCTTTATCTGCTTGATGTTGTGCTCAAAGCACTATTATGTATAAAAAGTACAACTTTAACTATGTAGATTAGCACTTGCTATTAAAATTTCCTTTATTTCCATAAGTGTGAGCTATTAAGACAGTCAAAATAATAGTAGTGCATAGATTAAGCTATCAAAACACAAAAATAAAATATGTAGTTTGATAACCAATTTTCAGAAAAGTATTGAGTTTTTTATTAATTTTATAAAGAAGTTAAAAAATTATTTGGTTGTTCACCTACATATGATGATTCGAATAGCCCTAAAATACAAACTGAATCCTGGAACACGTGGACGTCTTCGGGAAATAACTGACAAAGAGGCTAATTAATATTATCTAATCTTACTAATATCTAATATTACTAATATTATCAAAGCAGAATTCTTTTGCACCTGCAACGTAAATTAAAAAAAGAACTGGTTCTGGACAGAAGTGTAGAAACAATTCGTAGATTGTAATTTAGAAAATCAAAGCCCAAGAAATGTGCCATTGTTATCAAAAAAACATGCGGCTCAAAGGCTGAAGTTAGCAAATGCACTTTGATAGGCCCCTAGCGAAATGATGAAACATTTGATGGACAGATAAATCCATAATCGTGCTATACGGTGCAATGCGATCTCGTCAATATCAATAAGATGACTAACCAACTCGGAGTGCAATCAAAAATACACCACCAAAATAATTAAATATGGGAAGTTTGGGCATGTTTTTAAATTTATATAGTTGGACCGATATATTGGATTAAAGAAACCATGAATCGTACTGTGTATGTTCGAATTTTACAGGAAGTAATGCTACCATATTCCCGTGAAAAAATGCCGCTATTTTGGGTCTTTCAACAATGACACAAAGCACACAAGCAAGTTGGCCCAGCAGTGGTTTTAGAAAAGTAGGATTAGAGTGGCCTGCACAATCTCCAAATCTCTACCCTATAGAATTTGTGGTTGCCGATGCTAATCCGACTAATAATAATCAACTTTGAGAAACTCTTGGGCGTGCATGAAACTCAATAACAATCGAACGATTGGAAAAACTTATTGTTTCAATACATTGTAAAAGCCAACAAAGTACACGTTACTAAGAATTATTTAGTTTGTCATATACTTAAGTTAATTTTGCTATGAAAATCTTTAATTTTTAAATTAGTACCAGAAACATTTTTACTCATCTGAATTATATTTACTATTATTTTGACAGTCTTTATATTCTTATTAATTTAATTAATTCGAAATTAAACATGATCAAATAATACTAAATATCAAAAGTTGCAAAATAAAAATTTAGCAAATAACAAACCGACATTTTCTTTATTTTTTTACTACTGTTATTTTAACCACAACTGTACATACATATGCACGAAATTAAACACACATACATTATACAATACTTAAATTTGTGATTAAAATCTAAAATAAAAATTTATTTTTTCCACCTCCATATCAATGCTTTTTGCTTATTTTGGCAGATAACATGTTCAGATAATACATTGAAAACATTAAGATAAGAGTGGTGTTCATTACACACCCAACCTTCTATTTACTTATTTATGAATATGTCCTCCGAGTGATAATTCTATACCTACATATATGTATAAATACACATTTAGGTACAAACGTACATACGTTTGTTTGCATGCATTTTAAATCCAATACTAAAATTCAATATCTCGCTTTGACTTTGTGCTCTGCATTCATCTTTCATAAGTTCAAGGCTAGAAGCGTTGCCGTTAATACAAAGTTCATTTAAAAGTACTGGAAAATGTTATCTATAAAGAATTATACTATATATTTTTTAACTTGGTCTCTTGCAGAAATAATTAATTTTATAAATATTAAAGTTTGTGCAATTTTTTGTAAATTATTAAGGTAAAATTGTATTTTCATTGCAAAAATGTAACGAAACATTTGTACTTCGATTTTATTAAAATCTTATAACAAATATTCTCATTTTCTAGCTTATTGTTTAAGCCACTAAATACGTACATATATTAGTAAGATATAATTTCACTTTATAACAATAAATGCTAGTATTTGGAAATAAATCAAAGAAATACTGAAAATTGTTTATACGAATGTACCATGTACATACATATGTACATGTTGTATGTATATGTTTTTCCATATTTTAGATTGTATCTAATACGCAATTATTGCCTCCATTTCCGACACAGTATACATACATATATACATATATGCATTATATAGTATACTGTAGTAATTTAAAATAAACGTCAGCAGTGCTGGTGCGATATAGAATTTTAACTTATAAAATTTTGTATTATTTCATTTTATTTCACCCATTAAAATGTGTAATGCTGGGTTTATCAACTTCGGTGCAACTCAGTCCAGTGTACCTCATTGTTTTATTATTTTTACTTCGCTCAAAATTTATAATTAACTGTAATATGTACTACTTTACATATACATATGTATGTATGTACGTATGTACAGAAAATGATGCAAATTGTTTAAAGTTGTAAATGTAATTGAACAACAGCCGAAGGTTACACCGTTGATAAACAGGTTGTATTCTGAAATTTAAACTTTTAAATACTTATGTATACGTAGCATCGTAGTTAGGTAATTTACCATTCTCGCCAAATTCAATCAAATGCGTCAAAATGCAAATAATTAGCTGTAGTAAAACCAATTTCGTTGCGACTAAGTACGCATAGGCATGTTCTTATATACATATATACATGTGTATGTAATTTTATAAAGACGTGATTCCATTCGAAATTTCATTGCGTGCATTGACAATGCCAAAACTGCAAATTTTAACAGTGTGTGGTATGTTATGTAATTATGTCCATGTGTTTCTCAAAGCAAGTCCTATAACATCTATTACAAGCCATATCGGAAGAAAACTATTTTAACACACATACTGAATACAGGGTACAGTTCTCGGACGCGAACAAATTCGTGAATCATTAAGCTAATTGAAAGGAGTTATAGTATAGTTGTAGCAGCAACAATAGCAGTGCACACTAGCATTTCTACTTACACATATACACCACTGGCAGTCAATGTGATTATACGAAAATAACTTCATACCAGTTTTTACAATCGTGGAATGAAGTGCATTGACTTTTATATGTATAAACTGTGCCATGCTTCATTGAAATATAGAGTACTCGAAGGTGCCTTTTGTGGCTTTGATTTGCGCATTCAATGGAACTATGACTATTAAAATATACCACATAAGGTTTTACATCATCGTATATATAGTATAATACATTTGATTATTTGCTTTAATTTAAAAAGGTTTCACCATATGACCATGTATTTTACACAAAGACATACGGGTATATAGATGAATGTACATATGTATATATTCAACAGGTTTCTGTTTATATTATTGTGTGCACTTGCATAAGAACACAAGGATATATGAGGAAATCTGACATTTTTGCTTATTTCACTTTGAACTAAGTGTAATATCTTGTACCAAATTAAATCACATTTATGCGTAATTTTAACATGGAATTTTTGCATATAAAGACCAGGAAAACCAATTAAAGTTTTATCTGGATATTTTTTTATTAATACGTGTACATAATTTAAAAGACCCCTTAAACAATAAATGCAAAACTTCTGGACACATAGCTTAAAACTTGAGTACAACAAAATAAAACTACATTTTCTGCATGACTGACGTTTACTACATACATATGTATGTACAAATACAAAATTTTATTCGAAATAGTCACATTTTACTTTCACAAAAGACCTCAAACGATTCGGACATTGATTAATAGCAGCACGCACAGTTTCTCTTGATATTGACGACGCTGCTCGAATACTGGAGCAGAATCTTGGTGGAAGATCCAATGTTCTTTACCGAAAATAGTTTCGCCTTACTGCTTTACCACTCCTTCTAAAACATCAGTTTTAACTCCTATTTTACAGAAGTGAAAAGGTGTAACGCCATTATAGAACCTGGATGGAGACCATGGAATATCATTTTTTTTTGCTCTTGGGAAGTTTTTGCGTAGATTTTGTCATTTCCCTTATTAAATTTTTTTTTAACAGTGAACATTTTTTGATCTTTAAAAAAGATACTATCATGCGCCTGTGAGAAATTGATCAGTTGACCGACTTAGTTTTAGCATTGATCGGGTCGGTATATCTATTTCCCTTAACAAAATTTTGCGTTTTCTAAAAGGATTTCTGCGAATGCAGACTTCATCCGTAAACCTTTGGTAAGGGCTGATTATTAAACAAGGATTGCGTTTTAAATTTCGGGATTCTCCATTAAGATCTATACACTTTTGTATGCGTTTGGACTAATAGTCGAAGCACTTTTGTCAATGTGATCGAGGTATCTCAAAACCCTAATTCTGATCGTATCATCGGCCTCTTCAAGTGTCGAAAAACGTTGACGTCTTAGTTTATTTTTTACGTACAGGAATTTCCACTACAGCCGGTTATACGTTACCAGAATTGACCTGAATTTTATCCGGCCAAGGCCTGTTTTTTCCGTGATCTAATACCCGTTAGGATAGGTGAGATTTAGATTAAGTGTGTTGTCACTGAACAACTCCTTGCAGCAAGGTTGCCCCGCATACTCCTAGTCAAACCCGGGCCCAGAGGAAGAAAAAATCAACTTACATGATCCTGATGGTCCGCACAAATATTTAATGGAAAAAAATAACGTTTATCTAATAAGGGATCTTTAGAGCATCTGAGATTTAAGCTTCATTTAACTAACTATATTTTGAAATTTTTGTATAAAAATGGAAGAATGCCACGCAAGCCACCAATGAAATTTCTGAAGTTTACGGAGACGATGCTGTATCAATACGTGTAGCACAACAATGGTTCACTCGCTTTCGTTCTGGAACTTTCGAAATTTCGATTTACACTAATGAAAGTTTTACACTGATGAACTAATGTCTCTAGCGGAAAATCGCAAAATGTGGTCGACCAGAATGGTACATATTTGTTTATTTATTTATTATTATAAATAAAATAAATTAATTAAAATTTTATTAGTAATACGAAAAGGCTTTTTCGACTACCCAATAACTGATATAACTTCAAATAACAAGTAATATCCAACTAGTATTGAACAAATAAGCAAAGTAATTCAAAATAATAAATTTAATAAAGTAATAATTTGCATTACATGGACATAAAATTTATTAAAGGGTTGGTCATAAGCTTTAAAATTTATACAATGGACCAATAAGGCTTACATACACCTAGTTCTATTAAATTACGAAACGTTTGTATGTTATAAAATGAATAAATTTTGTGGTTTTTTCTATCCATTTCAAAAGATATATATTTAACATTAAATTTAGCATATCAAAATATTTTTTTTTACGCAAATAAAAAAAATAATGCTAAAGCTTAAAATGGACATAATTTATATCAAAAAGTTTACGTACATTAATGATTATTTATATAAATCAAAAGTAATTACAATAGTTTTAGCGGTTCTTGGCCTACATTTTGTTGCTATTATTGTCCCTAGACATCGATGTATGCTCCCAACTCAATTTCTAGTATTATTTCCGGATATTTTGTCCCACTAAGTACATTATACAGCTTTTTGGCCTTATTTTGATAAAATTCGATGTTTTCGAATTCGATTTTCCAAAAAGTTCCAGATGTTTTGAATCGGATTAATGTATGGTGAATGCGGTACCTATGGAGTTATTTTTAATTCCATAACAACCCTGCACCTACAAGATAAGATGGGTGTTTTGGGTCGTTATCCTGTTGTAAATAGAAGTAGCCGCTATTAACAGCCGATTTAAGCACACTTAAAATTTAAATTTTTTTCTTAAAATGTTCAGATACACAATACCACAAAAGTAGGAATAAAAAAAGTTTTTCACAACGCCCTAAAATTCAGCATACATATGGTATATCAACAAACAAAACAACAAAACCCAAGGTTCATTACTGTATCTACTGAACTAATAGCGCAATTCAGCGGTCCTGATAAAAAAATTTTTAAAACCTTATGCCTACCAAACTAAATTTATGATATCTAGACATATGTACATATATTATAAGGATTTACTATTTATAGTAATTATACTTTAGAAATTTATCGAATTTTTCCGGCGAAAATATGGCGTTAACAAGTATCAAACACATCTACAACAAAAAGGCACATGAGCTATTATGTATATGGTAAAAGTAACTTATAGACGAAAGAAAAAAAAAATAAAAAAAAGGATTATACGGTCAATACAAATTCATTATATTGTGATTAGTAACGCAAAATCTTTCAGAATTTGTTTTCTCTAGATAAATCTTGGTGTTGGTTCGAACAGGGTTATTTTTTTAAGGCCGTTTGGTCCAACCAAGGTATATTTTGAAGCGCGGCCGAAGACCGCCAATGCTGACAGGAATTCTACATGAAGAAAATAATAATGAGCTATTTACTTCCTGCCTTTGATGCATTATTTATTTTCTTTATTTATTTTGGTGGCCTTGTAAAATGCATATATAGAAGACTGTTTATATGCTAGAACGTAACACTTTTGTTATTGTGGGAACAAAAATAATTGATTATACATTAAATAAAAGTTATTTTTGAACTGTTATTTCATATTAATAAATGGGTATAAACGAATAAATGAAGTGCTAGTGAATATAAAAGGAGAAACACGCACTTTAAATTTTCAAACATTAAATGTATATAATTCAAAAACCAAAAGTTAGCAGCAAATATACATAAGTATATGTATATAAAAACCGCTGTAAGTTAAAAACGGAGGTTAAGATTACAATTTTTATTATTTCATTGATTGTTCTTATGAAATCAAAATTATATACTTATTATAATGAATGACAAAGTATGGAATAGTAGTGTGGTGTTTGTATGCATAAATTGCAAGTCATAATTAGACTGTTAATGGAAAATAGATTCAAGCAATTAACACGAGAGAAATCAGCTTATACATCTAAAAGGAATTTTTGCGAAGCTCTACCAAAATAAAAAATAAACTATTAAGGTGCGAAAATTGATTCTTTTGCAATAGTTATTACGCCTTTCGAAAAAGAATGCATGTATGCCTATACATATACTTCTAATATATATATGTATATACCTACGTATATATATGCTGGTAGGTAAAATGGCTGTCTTACGACGCACCTAGGGCTTTAAGAGGCACATTGTGATAATACATATCGCAATTTGCGAGGATTTAAAAAAAAAAAGACTTTACAAAAGACCAATTTCGTATAAATATATTAAATAGCTTCAATTAAAGCTTGGGAATAAATATTAGCAATGGTGTATAGGAACTCAGATGTTATAAAAACTAGTGTTATGCATACTTTTTTTTTAAGTTAAGAAAAGTATACGTATTTAAATATTATAATTATGTTAAATTCAAAAAATGATCTAAAATCTATACCTAAAATATAACGGAAGCTCTACTCATATTTAATTTAGTTGTAATATTCATAGTTAAAGGGTTAAAATGACAAAAAAAAGTGTACAGAAGTATAAGTACATATCCTTCCATAAAATCTACCAAATACACTGAAAACCCAACTAAATTTTAATTGATCTTTAAAATTAGGTGATTTTAACTTCATAAAACCCTTATCTCGATATTAGCACAACACTTACCGACAAATTATTTTTATAGTCGATTAGTTGGTTTGTGGCTGCGTCACGATTAGACATATTTTCCAAGAGTAGCTTCAAACAGTTTAAAGAATCACAAAGGCAAAACCGGCAAAAGTGCGTAATTTAATTGCAGAATTAAAATATATTTTAAAACCGTCTTTACACGGAAAAATGATATGCAGGTGAAAACTGGAAGCTCTTTTATACGTTCTGACATTCAATGACAATAACTTATTAGGGTTACATTGACTCAAAACGGAGTAGATCTTGCTGTGTTGCCGTATATATATAATTTATTTTAATTTTTGAGAAGTGATTTACGGTTTCAATAAATAACGGGATTCTGTAACCACTCTCTAGTCTCGTAATGTAATAGATTTTGTGACTGTTACTTACAGAATAGTAAAATCGTCTCAAATCTCAAAAATTGCCTCTAACTTACCGTGCGATTCTGTAACTTGAGACAGTCTCAAGTCTCTAAATTTGAGATTTTAAGTTAGAGACAATTTTTGAGACTTGAGATGATATTGCTATTCTGTAAGTGACAGTCACAAAATCTATTACATTTCATTATTCAGAGATGTTTTTACACTTGAATGAAAATAAATATGTCGATAACAAATATTAAATTTTCTATAACATAGTCAAAAAACATAATTATCAATGAAAATAAAAATATATGTTGATTTTGTTTCATAATATTTACGAAATTTATGTAAAATTGATTTATTTTTAACCTTTTCGTGTTTGAGTTGCTTACAAAATATAAAGAAACGACAATCGATTAATATCTATGATGATCTCTATTCAGTATATTCAAAATGGCAGACAAGAGTTCTTTTAGTTTTGTGACCTGCTAACTACCAGGTCTCAATATTTTGAGACTAACGCTAGAGACTGTTTAGTGAATAGTAACAAGTCTCAAATTGAGACTTTGCCTCAAAATGTCTCAAATAGAGACTAGAGACTGGTTACAGAATCCCGCTATTAAAATCTCAAATTCAGAGACTTGAGATTGTATCACAGTACAGAATCGCACGGTTTAGCTCAAAATGTCTCAAATAGAGACTGGTTACAGAATCCCGCTATTAAATAACTCAATACTAATAGCTCTAAATTAATTCATTTAATATGTTATTGTTAGTTTAGCTTACAAATGTACCATTTTTGTGAATATTAAGAATTAGTAAATTAATTTATTTCTTCTTCTTAATTAGCGATTATAGCCGAGTTAACAACAGCGCGCCAGTCGTTTCTTCTTTTCGCTACGTGGCGTCAATTGGATATTCCAAGCTTAGCCAGGTCCTTTTCCACTTGGTCCTTCCAACGGAGTGGAGGTCTTTCTCTTCCTCTGCTTCCCCCGGCGCCACTGCGTCGAATACTTTCAGAGCTGGAGTGTTTTCGTCCATTCGGACAACATGACCTTGCCAGCATAGCCGCTGTCTTTTAATTCGCTATGTCAATGTCGTCGTATATCTCGTACAGCTCAACGTTCCATCGAATGCGAAATTAATTTATTTAGTATTGTAAATTATACGAAGTATATCAATATAAACCATATATAAACTTTTTACCAAAAAAAATAATGTTAATATAGTAATTATCATACTTAAATGTTTCCAAAAAATTTATTGTAAAAGAAAATTCAGTTTGTAATATATACATATATGTATATATAAATATCGATATTTAAAAGCTAATCTAAAACAAATGCGAAAAATTTGTAAAAATGATTGCAAGAAGGACATTTTATTTTGTAATGTATGTATATATAAATGGTAATAATTAAAAGCTATTCCTAAATAATTACTGGAAATTTATAAAAATAGAAAGGAAAAATGTAACTGCTATGTATAAACATGTAAACTTCAAAAAAGAATTAAATAAAAAGATATAAAAATTCAATTGTTTTATTCAGAATAAAAAAGTTGACTGATACGATAGACAGTGGTGACTAATGAATAACCCAACAAATAACCCATAGCAAGTTGCGCGATGACCGTTGAACCAGTTTTCTGTGACCAATGAATGGCCATAATAATTATCAAAAAAACTATTTTAAAATCAATGAGAGAGAGCGAATAAGCTAATCACACCGACGTGTAGTGAAAAAAAGGAAAGGTTACTTTTTCCCGAGGCCAGATCAAAAATTACCTATCGTATAACGAAGGCATTAATTACTGATAACCTATCGGTGACCAGTTACGTAACTATTACCCATCTTGTAGGGACTTTCTGTAAGTAAGCTATCCACAACTTAGCGAAACCGGATTTATCAATTAAAGCTAGATAGATAGATAGATATTATTATTAGTGGAGTATTGTACCGCGACCTAGGGTCTATTGTGCCCTCTACTATATCACGAGTATTCACCAAGTTCCAGGAGTTTGCTAGGCGCTACTGAGGTGGCGTGATCCCTGTCAATGTATATGGAACCCAGGGCCTTAAACCTTCTTCTGGAAATTACTGTTCAATCCAGAATTAGGTGTGCTGGTGTTTCTTGTTCCAGGTCGCAGAACCGACAGTTAGCGCAGGAGACTATGCCCATGTTGGACAAGCGCTTCCTGAGCTTGCAGTGCCCTGTGTAGCGCGCGTCGATGATGCTGAATTTGTCACGGGAGAGGTTAATTAGTTCTTTGAACCAGGAGAGATTGTACCCCCCTAGAAGCAGCTTGGCATGGCGCATACCTATATGCTGCCAGCGCTGTTCTCTCTCCGCTTTCTCTTCCATGCGGAGCAGCTCCCTAAGAGAGTGGGATCCCACCGCGATGCATAATTCTGGTCCCATCATCTTGGACGCTGCCGCAGAGCGGACTAGTTCGTCGGCCCTCTCATTTCCTTCTAACCCTTTATGCCCTGGCACCCAGATTAGGTGCACCCGGTTGCACAACGAAAAGCGGTTCAGCCTTTCATTCGTCTACTAAAAGCGATTTGATCTCATATGCTGAGACCGCTTTTAGTGCCGCTTGACTATCGCTGAGAATGGCCATGCGCTGGTTGCGGTGGAGGTTGCGGTGGAGGTTAATTTCTACGCACTGACTTATAGCAAAAACTTCAGCCTGACTTGGGAAGCGTCCTATTGGTATGGACGGCTTGATACGCGGTCCCGCAATACCTGCACCAATACCTTCCGGTGTTTTTGAGCCGTCAATGTACCACTGGATGGTACTGTCTTTCAGCAGCATTTCCAGCATGAAATCATTTCACTCTGTCTTGCTGCCTAGAGTAACTCTAAAGTTCTTTATGAAATTTATCCTCTTCGTGGCGCCGTCCCTTGGGAAAAGGGCTAGCGGTGTGCTTTCCGCTAGTGCTTCCATCTGTCGAGACGACATTAGCTTTCCTCTTCTGCAGCCCTCTGCTGACATTAGCAGCATGTGCCCATCGCCCCTGAAGCACAGACACAGGCAAGCCTTTGCAGCTTTGATAGTCTCCGGTCCACCGAAGATTGCGCTGCCTTGGCGGCCCAGGCAACCGCTCCATAGGTGACAATTGGCCTTACCATCATGGTATACAGCCATCTAATGATACTTGGCTTGCATCCCCAAGATCTGCCGGCCTCTTTTGTTGCTTTGGACAGCGTTAAGTCCAAAGGTCTACACCACCGTAAGGATGAGTCTAAAGTGAGGCCAAGGAATTTGACCTCCTTCGACATCTCCACCTCCCTGCCTCCAATTGTTAGGGGCCTCAAACCCGGTAGAGATCTACGCTTAGTAAAAGGGATTACGGTAGTTTTTGGCGGGTTAATATTTAGCCCTACCGTGTTGCACCATCCCTTTGCTAGATTTAAGCCCCTTTGAACAATGTCACAGAGAGTGTTCTCAAATCTACCTCGGGCCATTATGACAATGTCGTCCGCGTACCCTTGACAACGGATTCCGTTGCAGGTGAGCCTTTCAAGGAGCTCATCTACCACCAGGCTCCATAGCAGAGGGGATAGTACTCCACCCTGTGGGCAGCCCCTTGTGGTGCCAAGACGGATCTTGCTCTCCCCCACTACCCAGTGCTAATGGATCTGCCCGCTCTGTACGCGTGCTGTCTGGCATGTAGGGTTGCGATTTTCAGCACTTCCGATCTTATGTGGTTATCTACTACATTCTCCATCCCCTTTAGCATGAAAGATGTGAGACTAATATGCCGGAATGATTTGGCTAATGAGAAGTCTCTTCTACCTACCTTGGGGATGAAGATTACTTTCGCAATTCTCCATGGCTCTGGGATATGCGACATCGCTAGGCTATCTCTCATCAGCCCTAGCAGGTGTGGCAAGAGAACTTCCATACCTTGCTGCAAAAGAGCTGGAAAGATCCTGACTGAACTTGCAATCAGCTAGTCCAGACGATCCGGCCTGCTTTTGACCGATCCTGGAGTTTTGTCAGCCTGAACCGTCTCCGGAAAGTGCGCTTGTAGGAGTGTCTCTGCCCTCTCCTCCGCGCTAGTCGTATAGGTCCCGTCCTGCCTTTTGATGGATAATACCGTGTCCGTCTTGCCTCTCGACAACTCCTTGTGCAGTCGGGCTGCCTCTGGGGACGAGGAGACGCTGTCACAGAACTTCCCAAAACTATTTGTCTTCTCAAACCTAATCTCCTTGTTATAGATTGTTATGTGTTGCTTGTATTCCTTCTAGTTGCCCGTGCGCTTGGCTTTATTGAACAGCCTGCGCACCCTATGCCTACGGACCGAGAGTTTGTTAGACCACCAGGGACAGAATTGTTTTCTGATAGCCACGTTTAGTGGACAGGCACAATGATAGGCGTCCATTATGGGCTGGTTTATGGCACTCAGCTTGCTCTCCAATCCAGTTGCAGTGGACTTATCATCTGCCTGCCCCACTCCGCTCATATTTTTCTCTAGAACCTCATTGAAAATTTCCCAGTTCGTATTTGTAGGGATACGTATCCTCGACTTCTACCTTCAGGGCAAATCGAATGATCCTGTGATCCGACATTGAGGGCTCTGTCGACACCCGCAACTGCGAGAACAGTCCGGTCATGTTTTCATTGCTTAAGATAATGTCAAGAGCCTCCCTACGAGCACTGGTTACGAATGTGGGTTCACAACCCACATTTTCGATGGTTATATTACTGCTAATAATGAATTCAAGAAGAGACTCACTCCTCTCGTTGCAGTCGTTGGCATCACATCCCAGAGTGAGGGGAAGTTTATTCGCTCTGCAATAGTCAGCCAGACTGAGAATCATTTGGGGGAGTTTAGTGGCCATCTCTGCTGAAAAGTAAGCGGATGCAAGGGCGAAGTTTGAACCTTCCCTGTCCTTCACCTGTACCGCCATCAGGTCCTGCGTTAGAAACTCCGAAGTACAGAAAAAATCTATATCGGTTCTAACAACTACACAAGAACGGGGTCTCTCGTTAGAGAGATCCCAGATTACCTTGTTGTTTCTCGAATTGAGGCCTTTTACCTCTCCTCTATACACCCATGGTTCCTGGATTAAGAGGATGCCCAGAGGATCCGAAATGAACCTCTTCCGGACTCGTGTCGCTCTCCTGCAACCACAGAAGCAGTCGCATCATGCACAGCAGAACTGGCTTCGGATCGAGTCAGTAATTCGATCGTCCCCGTCACAGGCTCCTGGCTCACCGTAGGCGTTGCCTTGGGCCTCCCTGACCGCATCATTACCTTGCTGAATCAGAAGTTCAGCCGGAATCCCTTCTGCCGTATGAACTTGTACGATTCATCTTCTATTGTAATGTTGAGGTTCCACCCTGACCCCTCAACGTTGCTCGCTACCACCTTCCACGCCGAAGTACTTAAGCCCTCGTTTTGGTTCTTTACTAAACGAAGCGCGAAGTCGTATGTCTTATCCGCACTTAGGGGAAAGAATACCGTCATGTTATGCAATTGTGATATGTCTTCACCTCTCCTTACGCACAGGACCGGACCCTTCCAACCCTCCAGCTTTGGCGTGATCTCCGTTAGCCTGGTGGCCGACTTCTCGTCTTGACAGTCGACCGGCCAATGGCATACGGACCAATAGCATACCTCCCTTAAAATAAATGCCTTTGAAGGAGCCGGTGTATTCATCTCCCATGAATGGCGCATTTACTAGGCAGTCTTGAAGAGCCGCTTGCTCTTCAGACCTCAGGACCTCCGCCGGGTGTTGCGGGGCACCACCACCATTCGGATGCTTCTTAAAGCCTCCGAGTGCTTGCGATGTACAGTTCTCGCCGGCGGCGGGTTTGGGTTGGAGCGTCTTTTACCTACCTTCTGTGGTTCGTCTTCTCTAATCCTCTTCGACCTTGGTGGCCCCTGAGGAGTTATCTAGCCGCTTTTCCTCTTCTCGGACCCGCTGGGTGCATCTTGAGGTGCTGGCCTTTCACTGCTCCGTCCCTCCGACGAGGCTGCGTTGGCTCGGCGACGCCTCCGATTTCTGCGTCTGGTTGCAGACGCTGCGTTAGCACCTGCACGTTGTGCATTGTTAGGAGCAAGGTTGCTGCCCCTGCTCCTACTCAGAGACCGCTTCTCTGCTGCCTCTGGTGTCATGCCGTCCTGCAAGTATCTCAAGTACCACTTGAGTGTGGCATCACTCATGCCCGCTCTACGTGGGTCGTCACGACTTCCTGGGCGTTTTGCTTCTGGGGTGCGTGGAATGTTTCCTCGCTTTCCTCTTTTCCTCTCCCGTTCGCCCTTCGATTCAACTTTTTTTGAATCCACCCTCCTCTCCGCAGTCGATCCTGTTCAAGGGGGTTGTGAGGGCGCTCTTACCTGCGGTACTCGTGCTGCAGCTAAGTATTTGCTGTTGTTGTTTTGGTTGTCGTTGCTGTTGTTGTAATTTGTTATTGTTGCTCATTCTGTTTCTTACGACCATTCAGCCCATATTTGTGGGCCTACTGGTCTATTCTTTTTAAAGAGGAAACACAAAGGTCCGCCGCGCCAGACCCCTTTCACGCGGTAAGGCCACCGTTACTTCCCAAGGCGGCCCGATGTTGGGAAAGCTCCGTTCGAATACAGCCGAATTAACCTCCTGGCTGCAAATCATCCAATGGGCACGGGAGTCGCATAACACCCTGGATTAGGAGGGGGTAGCTCTTGGTCGCACACATGCAGCTTCTGCAAACCCCCAGGAGAGATGCCATGCAGCACCGCCCACAGTTTAAGCCCCTGCACCGCGACAAGGTGCCTACCATTCGCAGGAGCAATTAAAGCTATCTTTCAGTTAAGCTACCGGCGGTGAAGGGTAATATTAAAAAAAATGGTTCTGAAGTGTGTATTAATCGGAATATATCGTTTGCATATATAAGCTGTCTTAGATTCGCCCAACATTGGAAAGTACCCCGCAAGTCACGGCTACCAAAACTCCAATCCATTTAAAGAATAAGGTAATACGGTCTTCTCGTAAGGAAGCAATGAACAACCTTTATTAGAGTTTCAGTTAGAATTCTCAATTGAACCTTAACTGAAGTACATAAATAAAGGACTGAGCGACGCGTTCTACCGCTCAAGTGCTGAACACATAGAGCGCAACAGACTGCAAGCGACATCTGTCAAATATTAAAATACACACGATCTTATGGACACAGTTGTTTAGACAGCTGCACTACTAATTTCAAAATATTCTTATATTTGCCAACGACAATAGGACGACAGTAGAGTTGACAGTAGAGAGGTGTGATGCCACTAATAGGTAAAATGTAAAATTAATCAAAGCTCTGACGTTATTTTACAAATAAAAGCATAAAATAGCTCTGTTATATAATTTGTAATAACAATTGATAATTAAAACAAATAAATTTACCTATTTACTTATTTTTTGCATACGAAATTTCACTTTGAACAAAATATTAAAATTTCATTGAAATGAAGGGCATTAGTATGGCCACAACGAAATTGTATACATGCAAAATGGACAGCTGTGTTGTCTTGTGTACACGCCGGCAATTGTTATGTCGCTGCCTTCGTACAAATGTTCATGTAGAAGAATTCACGACGCCATTTACAGTTCACTGTCGTGCTGCCATGTCGTGTCGCGCTCTATGTGTTCAGCACTTCACAGTTAAAGCCTACGCGACATCTCTAAATAATGAGCTGAACACATAGAGAGCGACAGACTTCAAGCGAAATCTCTCAAATATTATAATACACACGTTCTTAAGGACACAGCTGCACGACTACACGACAGCAGGCTCTCAGTTGTTGCTCTCGCTAATTTAAAAAATATTTCTAAATTTGCCGACGACAGTAGAGAGGAGAGGAGAGAATGCCACTTATATGTAAAATGTAAAATTATTCAAAGCTCTAAAAAACCCGGGAATCGTCCATACCCTTGTTTTCTATCACTTAATGCGCACAAGTATAAAAGATTAATTCATTTATTTTTGGCTGCTAGAAGTAAAAGCAATTGTGTCCATCCTTATTTCTTTCCACTTCCATTTTTTAATTTCAAAATCAATTATTTACTGCAATCAGCTGATTGACAAACACATACATACTTATTTTGGCTGGAAAAAATTGTGCAGATCCGCATGCAGAATACTGCACATACATATATTTCAGGCGTCAGAAATGTTCATGTAAAAGGCTTCACGACACCATGTACAGTTCACTGTCGTGCAGTCATGTCGTGTCGCTCTCTATGTGTTTAGCTCATAAAACGACAACTTTACATCAAATGTACACATTATTTATTATTTATTAATAATACCTGTACCCATTTATAATGACATTAAACAACGCACGACAAAAACAAAATTCAGAAAATATACAATTTCTTCGTTTACTTTATGACAGACGGCAGACTTGTGCATTTAGACAGCTGATAGTGAATTTATTAAAAAAAAAGTGGAATAAAAGTGTGCGAAAAAGTTAAGAATATTGGATAAATGGATAGTAAACTGTGCGTTGTTTATTTTCTGCCATCTAAAAATATTAAAATTTGTTTTTGTTAATATACTTGCACATAATTTAATTAGCAATATAAAAACTGTTTACCTCTGAAGCTGAAAACCAGCGTTTGAAAAACTACGCTACTCTCGTAGCATTTCATTTTACTCTTGCTACCGCTCTCACTTTGTCGGGAGCCACAGCATAGCCTTAGCATAACAATGTAAAGTATGTGCTCTACTCTGCTCTGAGTTTTGTTAGGTAAAAAACTATAGCTGGAGCGGGAGCAAAAAATTAAATTCTGCGCTATGCTCTGGCGTAGCGGTAGCAAAAAATTGGGAGCGGTAGCATAGCAGAGCTAATGAAAATTTTCATGTGCTACAGCTCCCGCATGTGTTTGTTGTTTGTTGTTTTTTTTCTTTTTTGCTATTTTCTGTCATAATATTTAAATTAAAAGCGCCCATACACGAGCACACAAGTGCGTTCGATCGGTATGTGTGCGCTTGCGGTTTATCGTGTATGGGCTTGTTCGCGTACCGATCCATGTTCGCGAAAATGTTCGATTTTTTACGATCGGTGCGCGAACATGTTTATCGTGTATGGCGTTGTCGGCGCACAAAATCTCATTTCTCTCGTGTCGCCGAACAGTGAAGATCGCGGACAATAGCAAGTGTTAAGGGGAGAGCCTGGTTTTGAGGCTTCAAAAAATCGATTTTTTTTAGGATTTTTTTGGGAGGGAAAGAAATAATTGATTCAAGCGAAATTTCTAGGCTTTATAGTTATATATTTGAACATCTTTCACAAATTTTTTGGATACGAAATCTTTGATATTCTGCCTTTGGGAAGCAATTACCCGATGCATCTCGCATGTACATTTTTCGGACGGCGGGCAGGATGCAGGTCGCAATTTCTATCGGAAACAAAAAATTCAAAGAGATTCCTATTTTTTATTAATTTATCTTCTAGTTAAACTAAGAAAATTCCAAAAAAAAAGTGTAAAATTTAAAATTTTATTAAAAATTGAATAAATAGTGGCTTTTGATCAAAAGAATTTCACTTTATGCTGCTTAAAAATATGTTAAAACTTGACTTTTCTTAATATTTTTTTTTAGTTTAAATATAAGATAATTTTATGTCAATGATAATAAATTTTGCCCTAATTCCATACGACGTTTAGTTTTTTTTCATTCCTGCCCGCCAATTAAGAATAATCGTAAAAATGAAAAATCGAGAAATCACGCTTCAAAGTTTTCGCTTTTTGCCTAAGCGCTCATACATATGTATATGTACATAGTGCAAGAAAAATAAAAGTTGGAATAACTTATTAACGAAATACAATGAAATAGGTAAAAATGCTACATTAGAAATAAATTCCAAGAAATGTTCCGCTTGCCTGTCGCACATGTTAACTCTGCGAAGGACGAACGCAAAATGGATTTGTGTGTCGTGTATGGGCAAACGAATTCATACCGATCGAACGCACTTGTGTGCTCGTGTATGGGCACTATAATTGAATAATTCAAACAAAAAAATGTTATGCAAATCATTTTGGCAAATCTAAAATCAAATATTTTAACAAATATATTAATAAAGTGAATTAGATAATAATTAAATAAATTATAAATTTTTTTTTTATTATGTAAAATATTTACCATTTTTATATTACCAAAACATCATCTATTCCAAATGTATTACAATACTCAATTACTATGAATTTTCGGAATTAATTTTAACTACATATACTTTCCCCCTTTTTATATAAATTAGGGTGTTTTTTTTTTGAGAACTATTAATTTTTTTCAGTCCCGTCACGAAATTTCCTTGGAAATACCCCAAAAAAAATTCCCTGAAAATTTTAACCCTAAATATTAATATTAAGAACTGGACCGAGGCATGTAAAAATTTTTCATAGAAAATACACTACAATCCTGATTTTTTATCTTTAAATTCCTACAGATCAGAGGTATTTTATTATTTTTTATTGTATTATTTTAATTTAAACACTGACTGAATAAAATAAGTTTTTGATTTAGATTTTTTGTTTCTAAATAAAATATTATCATTAAATTTATTTCTTTCGATTTAAATATTATTAGAGGACCCGTCCACGTTTCACTGTGGCTGATACATAGATAGTCCTAGTAATACTGTTCATATGATTTCTATTCGTTAGATTATAACTATTTGTTAAGGAGATATAACATTTTTGATGAAGGAACTTGTGTTAGTTTACAAAAGAATTGAATCAAAAAACATTTCGTGTGTTAATAAAGCATTGGTTTTTGGGAGCATTGAATTTGGGCTGTGCACCAGTGAAATCAACCAAGTCCAATCGACAGTCCCAGTCCTAGTGGATTGCATATTATGAAACGGTTCTCGGCTGGCAAGGCTATAACATCAGTCTTTTGGAATACACGTGGTTAATATTCATTTACTGATTACCGAGCCAGTTTTAATCCATTGCACTGCGTATTTACAGTTCTATTCTACCATTCCCGATATTTAGTAATTTTATCATTTTTTAGGAAGAATCAGTTTGAAATTGTACGCATATAAGTACATACTTCAATGAATATTGCAAAGAATCGAAAAGATTTCTGTATATCTAAAATCATAATAAACCTTTTTATCAACACTCCAATTATTCCGCCATATCTTTTTGTTAGATATCGCGTTTGGTTTGTTATGAATGCATTTGCGTCCTTGACCAATAATCTAGCAAAGTATCCGCAGTGCCTTGATATTGAATTTTAGCATAAAGAGATAAAATGTATCCTATGTCCTTACCCTGCTTCTAAGCTACCTCCCCACCAATTTTAAGCCAAATCGGTTGAGCCGTTCTTGAGTTATAAACGACTTTCTTTTATACACCAACTCGTACCATACTTGTAAATGACAGAATATAGCAAAAAAGAAAAAAACAACAAACACATGCGGGAGCTGTAGCACATGAAATTTTTCATTAGCTCTGCTGTGCTACCGCTACGCCAGAGCATAGCGGAGAATTTAATTTTTTGCTCCCGCTCCAGCTATAGTTTTTTACCTAACAAAACTCGGAGCAGAGTAGAGCACATACTTTACATTGTTATGCTAAGGCTATGCTGTGACTCCCGGCAAAGTGAGAGTGGTAGCGATAGCATAGCAATAATTTTAGAAATTTTGCTGCTACGGAGTAGTAAATGAGAACCCTGCTGTAAACACAAACAAGGCGGCAGATTTCAAGCGACATCTGCCAAACAATGGCAGAAACTACCCAATTTTGGGCAGTGTTGCCTACTCAAATTTGGTAAATTCAGCTAAATGCTGGAAATTTTTGTGCATTACAAACTTGCATTAAGGGGCTATACCAGTGTGACGCTTGAAAAATTAGGCGATTTTCGTGAATTTTTTTTAAAGAAAGTACTAAATTGAATGTTTCGACGTTCTATGGACGTAATAAAGTATATTTTAGCTATATTGAAGTTTTTTTTTTTACAAAAATATTAAAAATTACGGAGTTATGTCCTGTCAGCGGAGGTGCCGAAAAAAAAGTGCCTCAACTGCTGGCATGATTCCGGTCGAATGAGTAGCTGAAACAAAAAAATTCAAAATGTTTATTAAACTTAAATATATTTTCTATACAATGAACTACGATCTTTAAAAAATATCAAAAATTAAGAAAATAGCGTAATTTGAAAAAAAATCGTTTTTTTACAAAAAGAAATTTCGTTGTTTTAATGCCAAAATGACAATTTTCCACCAATCAAAAAGATCGTAGTCCATTGTATAGCAAATGTATTCAACTATACCAAGTTTTAATTTGAAGTCGATCGGTCAATTTCTCATTGAGTTATGATGTCAGCAATTTTGAATAATTTCGTTTCGAGAAAAACGCGTTCAAAGTTTCACTTATATCTGTTTGCACCTCTCAGCGGTCGCTGTTTAGAACGCTGCCATTCAAAAACTATTCAAAATACGACCTTACCGATTTCACAGGATATTTTTGAATATATAAACTATCGAAAAAGCAAAAAAAAAAAAAAAATTTTGAAAGTGTCACACTGGTATCGCCTGTTAAATGGGTCAAATGCGCAAGTAAATGTAAATTAAGCCCGCTAATGCATATTAGCGCTGCCGCCTGTCAGGGCTTTTACTTCTCAACGTGCTGTTAAAATAGGTTTCGGTAGCCGTGACATGTTTGCAAAATTAAGTGATCGGCAGCTTTGACTCGAGTATCGTGTTGGCTCGTTTGCTTAATTGGAAAAATTGATGTCAAAGTTAAGTTGAGTTAAAGTTCAAACAGTTAGGGCGGTTTTCACAAACTTTGATTAGCAGCCATGTGCTTGAGTGTTAAAGTTTGGAAGTAACGAGTCAAGGCTGAGTGCATTGCAACTTAATCGTTTAACGTCGCAATAATAGTTTTTGAAATTTTTATTGTGTTCGAAATTAATAAATTCCTCAACCCTGACAAATTTTATATTCACCACGTACGACACTGTTGCATTTATTTCGTATTCTATTGGATGCAATATATTTTCACTAATATTAGAATTTTTTATTTGGAAAAAGTCACAAGTATTTTTAGAAAGTTTAGAAATTTAAAATGTTAATTTCCTATTGCAATAATTCTCGAGCTAAAGGCCATATTATTTATGTATACTTTTCAATGCCAAGTTCGAACAGGGTTGTACGGTTAGGATGTACGTAAGCGCACATTGGTAACACTGTCGTCATTTTCATTTTTATATCTCGTCGTCGTTGTCTCGTTTGGTGAAAATGAAGCAGTGATTTTAAGAAAAAGTAAAGAAAATGATAATATATATACAAATTTGTAATATTGTTTAAAATTCGTATTGTACATAATATTTGTTTTATTTACTGTTGCTTTAGTATTTAAAATAAGTACAATCGTACGTGAGTAAATCGTGAAATTCGTCGCCAAAGTAGGCCAAACAACAAGACAAGCAGGCAAGCACCCGATCAAAGAAGACAAGTAGAAGTAGAAATTTTTTGCTTTTGGTCATTGAATTTTCTTCAGTAGCAAGTCTATGCACAGCTTAGCAAAGAAAAACCAACGCAAAGACAATTCAAAAGTAAATGCAAAGCTAAACGAGTCGTCGAGGTTTGTAATGTAATTGTGTCGTAAAGCAAACGAAAAATAATGCAAAGCAAGGAGTAATTAGGAAAGTGGAAGTACTCAACTATAATGTGCAAAGTGAATTCTAATTAAAGAAAGCAAGAAGAAAACAAAAATGATTAGTCAATGGATTAAAAACAAAATGAGTAAATAAAAAAAAAAATAATAGAAAGATTTGAAGATCATCAGACTTTATTTAAAATTATCACTGTTAACACCACTAAAATAGGTAATCTTTACTTCCTACTTCTTCCTTGCTGACACAGCAAAGTTGTGGAAATCAAAACTTGCGTCGAGAGCTGATGGTGGCGGGTTGAAGCAAGAGTAAAAATACCTACCAACAAACCATTATTGGGAAGGTGTAGTGTTAAATTTTATTAATCGGAACATTCTTTGTTTCAGTAAGCTATTAACGCATGTAATTTTTAGTATATGTGTGTAAACCACATTCATCTGTGCAAGGTGATATTAATATTTAGCACCGCTATTTGGAATACACACTTGTTTAAATCGTCAATATTCTTTAAAATATGGTTATGTATACATATTGTATTTATTGAAAAATAAGAGGTACAGATTTTCTCATGTTAATCATGTAACAAATTTAATTCATTTGAATTGCCGAAAATTTACCACATATAGTATATAAACATTTAAACTAAATACAAAATATAAAAAAATGTAAACCTGTTCTCAGACACAGTCAGGTGTACTAAACCGACCAGGATTTTTAGGGAATCTTTTCTGCTGATACAACAGCAAAAATAATAATTCATAGAAAAAACGTTTCGTCCTCAAATCCCGTGCATATATACAGTTCTTTATAATGATTATTCAATAAGTATTGTGGCAGTATAAGTGATACCAATTGTTAATGTTATTGTTATACAAATAATTTTTTCGGAAGATATGTGTATTATATATAATCTATGTTTTAAAATCCTGCCAAAATATAGTTGTTTCCTCGATTTGGATCAAGGGCCAACAAAGTATTAGTTATATGTTTTTTCTTGGTAATACAATCAAAAAGACAATGTAAATGCGTATTTTAGCGCCAATAAGATGAATAAATTATAATTACATTTTTCAATAATAACACCTGTTGTAAAAGTGCACAGAGTTAGAAGTAGAATACGTTTGTTAAAAAAACATAAGTTACAACAAAAAAACATAATTTGATGAAACAAAACTACACTACATATGAAGAAAGCAAGTGAAATTCGAACTTACATAGCAAAGCGCCACACCGAAATAAAATACTGGTTTTCAACACACATACAGATAAAAACAGT
This sequence comes from Bactrocera neohumeralis, assembly GCF_024586455.1. Taxonomy (NCBI): domain Eukaryota; kingdom Metazoa; phylum Arthropoda; class Insecta; order Diptera; family Tephritidae; genus Bactrocera; species Bactrocera neohumeralis. The sequence goes on along the minus strand of NC_065923.1, from coordinate 57,964,489 downwards.
TATAATGCCTCGAAGGCCTTGCTGCAAGCACAAAGCTTTCGATGGGTAAACCGAAGAAAGTGTCGGAAGAAAGAAAAATTATATCAAAAACTATAAATTTAAAAAAGCATATTGAGTATAGAATGAATTCAAGGCTTATTAGAAATTCTAATTTTACATTATACATATATTGTTTGAAATAGAAATTATATGTATGTATATATTTTCAATCATAATTAATGGAATTTTAAATTTTATGCGGGGGAATTTTAGAATAGCATCCACCGATTTTGGATATGTTCGGATAGATTAAGAAACATATATATGTATATGGGTGCCGCTGACTTATATTTTTTTAGATATGTATTTGTATTTAAAATAAAAAAAATCAACTATATAAAGTGCGTGTTTCTTCGATTTATAATGAATTTTTTACATTACATTTTTAATTAATTTGTTTCTAATCATTTATTTTTTATTAAATAGTTTAAAAATAACTCCTACTCAGTTCAAATCGGTGGATTTTGTTCTAAATCCCAGCCTTTTCTGATCTTATTATGAACCTATATTGATACCATTTGTTTGCGATGAACACTTGATTAATGTCTACATACTTATTATCATTTAAGATTCTTTAAGGAATATTATGGATCCAAATAGACATCACGAAGTCATTGGTGGCGATGACGAAGGACAAAGTGCAATGTATTTTACTAGAGGAATCAATGATGGTCGTACAAATACTCAATATTATTCGCATGAGAGAGTTATTGTTAATAATAAATCTTGTGGGTGCCCAAACATGTCAAATAATATTACGTGCAATGCGTGTCCATCGGCAGCAGATAGAGCCTGGAATTCAGAACACTCTTTAAGAGTAGATTTTCAAAAATCAGGTTCATCGCGAGATAAAATCAATCAAAATTCAATATATCCACACGATGGTAGGCAATTTTTCCATTCAAATAGCAACGTAACATACGGTACAGAAGTAATGCCTACCAATAGAAGTATTGTAGGATTGCAACAAGAAAGAAATTCAGTGTCTAATAAAAGCTGTGCCTTGGAGTCGAATTGTAATTTCAAGCAACAACTTCAGCATCAACAATCTCACCACCATTCGCAGACGCCAAACTTTACACAAATGCCAACGCATTCGAATACCGCCAATGCAACAAATTTACCACCTCAACAACTACAACAAAACCACCATCAACTTCTAAGTGCAATAAGCAATTATCCTAAAGGCAGTATATATGACGATATAGTGAGTTACCATGCATCGGTTCCTGATCACGGGTCGAAAAAAGCAACAATATACAGTGAGGTTATACAGAGTCAAAAGACAGTTGCAACAACAATGGACTTAATACATAACAGCAAAAGGGATGCTAGTACCATTATAAATCCAAGTAACTCATTAGCTTTGAAGGAACAGCAAGGAAGCCCAAACTATGCCCGAAAATGTCCGCAAATCTTTGCACACAGCGATCACAGCAACACGCATACAAGTCATCAGAGCTTATATATGTCGACACCACAATTTAGTTCGGATAAATTCAGTAATATTCATGCGCAAAGAACAATTTTACATGAGTCAGAACTTAAAGTTCGTGGCTATGGTTCTGAGGTGAAGCTGAACGAATTGCAAATTCCTTCTACTAATAATTATTCACAGCATGGTAGTGGTAACAGTTATCATCATAATGTTCAGGAGAACTCATTGCAACAGTCGCAGTTAAATATTCAGCACCAAGAAACATTATTGAACAATGTCAGACCACATTTGTCTCGAAGTCAAAATTATTATATGCAAGGTGCCGAAATACCTACCATCTCAGAAAAGCCACCGATTATAACAAAACAGACGCAAATTATAAGTCAGTATTCAAAAAGCCAGAAAGCCTTACCATCACCCTCCCAAGTGCATTCATTATCACTTCCTCGTCACCCAACGAAGACGCCCACTCATGATTTAGTGTTTAAAAATAAAGAAGAAATTTATAGCGACACAATGCATCATCAAAATAATGACTTATATACTAATCCATATAAAACGTCCTCGCCTTTGGAAACCTGTTGTAAAGACGTAACTTCCCCTTATAACAGTATAACTAATAGCTTTAGTGAAAGTAATGTACAGCATGGTTATTTCAAAATCAGTAAAATAGCAAAAGAGACAGTCACTAAAAACAGTTTCTGTACGGAAAATCAAAATACCCCTCCTCCTACTCCTGTTCACCGTTCGTCTGGATACAAAGCTCAACCATATTTTTATGAAGCACAGCATATAAAGTATGAAAACAATACGCATAATACAAATTATATGTCGCCATCTATTGCTGTGGCGGCTTCGCCGTCACCTTCGCACACAACGCCGCCATCTCACATACAAATGCATCACACAAGTCTAACCCCTCAGAGCCAATCACAATCACCGTCGAATTATACACAATTAATTCGTCAACAACATCACAGTCAAATTGAAAGTCATCGGTCATCCGCACGTGCACATCAGGAAAGCGCCGCAGTTCATCCAAATCCGAATTATTGTGGTTTTGAACGACATTCCCAGAGTTCCAAGCCACTGCCCTCTCATTCGCTGACTATCCAAACTTTATCGCAGTCGCAATCGATGGATCCACAGATGCAATCTAAACAAATTTCAAACCTCTCGAACCAAGGACCAAAACAAAATGCTGTAAAGAAAACTCAAGTCCAAAAAACCAATTACAGGGAACTTATAAACCAGGTAGTCGCAATGAGAAGTGCTACATCGGAAAAAGAATTGGATTTACAGATAATCAAGAAAGCCTTAAACTCAGCGTCAGGTCAGACAGGAATTTCACCTGTGGACAAATTATCTCAAAGCGAAGCTCCTATAAACAACGGCTGTTTATCACTGCCCATTAATGCCTCAATATCTAAGGACTATGGGGCTGGGTCAATAGAAAATGGGTATTTAGTGGAAAATCCACCCATATCTACACGCAATATAGCTAAAGTTTGTAACGATGCAAACTTACCTGAATTGCATCAGAGAATCAAGATAGAGGAGCCGTTAACTCCATCGCCTCTAGATTTATCGATGCGTACAGTTAAAACGAAGGCTGATTCTACTGAGTATCGATATAATCAAGCAATTTTAAAAAATTCCCAAACTGATTTTAGGCACACCCTGCCGAGAGTAGATTTCACGCCAAATTTTGCGTTACACTCGGATGAGAGATTAGAGGGGTCTAAAATAATAGAAAGCCAACAAAATGAACAATTCTACAGTTCATCGGAGGTTACAAGGCCAGTAATAGTGCCTGCTGATTGCAAGTTAATTACAACACAACCAGAATTAAAACAGAATTTGCAGCAATTTCCCCCTGATATTTCATCTAAAGTTTGCGCTATCTCACCCCGGATGGGCCCAACTTCAATCAGTAACCTGAAGACAAATTCTGTGGTATTTAAAACTTCGGAAAAAAGCTTACAAATATGTCAGATGCGTCCAAGTGTTGTAGAAACAAATCCTTTTGCGACAGTAAAAACAATAAAATCTGAACCACCTTTAGTGATTGGTAGTAATGTGCCTGCAACAGTCGAACACTTTAAACCAGCTACTAATATGGGGACCGTATCGAGAACTAGCTCTGAACTTACTATTTCGCCAGCTTATTCTGGTGGAGTTATAAAAACTGCTGATCCCATTTCTCTAGTAAATACCAATTCTTCATCCAATACATTAGTTCGAGAACAGCGGAATCCTAATTATCTTGGTCGTAAGCGCCATCTTCAAGAGTACTCAAATTCTCAACGTAATGAACCCGTCGTTAAGCAAAGATATCAGGAGCATATCGTTCAACCGAAAGCTATAATAACACCTATAACTTCCACTTCAACGGCGGTTATAACTGTAAATGACCGAGTAGTAAGTGAGGAAAGAGAACTAGATGTGAAAATAGTTGAAAAGGCAATACATGCAGAAATTGTTCCATGCTGTCAAAGGGAAAACTCCATAATTGTTAACAACAATGTACCTATTTGTAAAATAGAGCCATTAACGCCGACATTGGATACTCCACCACCCACAATTCCCCAACCTGTTCCAGTTGCACCAATAAAAACGGAGGCAAATTTAATAATTGCAGCCCGGATTAGAACTAAAGCGGAACTGAAAGGTTTTACTTTCAGTACACCAATAAACGTACCCAGTACTATTAAAGAGTCCATTAAAATAAAAGAAGAACCAAGTATTTGTTCGACTTTTAACTCTGAGCTGCCGTCCATTCCAGGTCTAGAAGAAAAATACGGTTCGATTGATATTTTAGATTTCAATTGGAATAATAAATGCACTGATTTTATGGAACAGTTACTTACAAGTTCACGAAAAAGTAATGCCAAATGCCGATTTGTAAGTGTGAATACGGATTTAAGGGTAGAGAGTCAAAAATCTTCAAATGATATTAAAGACTTAGAAACAAGGGACATAACAATGGAAAATAATTTATCAAACGTTAGTATTGAATCGACAGAAAGTAGTAAATCTTGTGATATAATTGACGTAAGGGTTCAAAGTACCATGACGGGAGAACGTTTTACAGGCAAATCCCCGGAAGGCCATTCCTCACAGTCATGTAACATCGTTATTCAAAAAAAGATAAGTAAACAAGAAAGGGGGAAAATGAGATTACAGCAAGAAAAACGTATTGCTGCTCGTTTGAAAGTGGAAAGCAGTTCGGAGAGTGACGATGAAATTATTAAAAGAAAATCGGATCGTTCGAAGAAACCACTAAAGAAAATTAAAGCTCGACAAAGCAATCATACTGATACAAATCAGTTTTCTGATTGCGGCTGCGATTCTTCAGAGAGTAATGATAATAATAGCGGTAAAAACATTACTACAAAAACATATGTTCAAGGAAACGATGACAAAGTTATACAGGAAAAGTTATCACCAAAACTGCATAATTTAGAGGATATAACGACTTTAGCGGATTTAAATCAAAATAATGCTATTAAAAATATCCACTCTGTAATCAATGAATCAAAATTTCCCGATAATGCGCAAAAATTAGTCAGAAAGAGTATTGGGGAAAAGGAGACATATAATATTACGCACATTGAAAAACAAACAGAAAAGGGTAAAGCGATAACGTCGATGCAAAATAATTCTAAATATAAAGAAGCCATCGAAGAAAAGAAAGCTGAAAAAAAAACAAAAGTGCATTTAATGGTAGGTTTAAACACAATGACACGCTCCAAGCAGAAACGGGAAATGGAACTGCAATTGGCGAATAGCAAAGTATTGCGCAATGATAAAATTATTCGTAATTCCACTACCAAAATTAAGTCAATCAAACGAAAGTATGTGCGGAAATTTGCCAACAATCAGAGCTCTACATCGACAATTTGCAAAGAGCTCTCAAACAAGCACTGTGATCGCGAACTTTCAATGCGGTTGCGTTCTAGAAATGAGAAGTCGGGGAAAGCTGGCAAAACTGAAAAGGTACCTGATTCCAGTTGTAAGAAATTGAATAAGGCAGCATTGGCTATCGACAAAAGTGATATTCAAAATAGCAAGCCTAAAGATAAAGAAAGTCAATTGCTTTTAGAAGCTTACCGTTATAAACGTTCGCTCAAAATTCCTCCCAGCTTAATTACTATAGATCATCCACATAATCTGAAAATGGCCAATTCACTACCAGACTTAGAGCGTGAACAAGATTCTTTACTATCCAGTACTAATCGAAGCACTAAATTTGCAAAATCTATAGAAAGATTGCTTCAGAAGTCAACACCAAATATCAGCAAAAAGTCTTTATTAACTACTAGAACCCAACATGAAGAGCAACTGTGTCGTGAAAGGCGGTCAATAATTGATGTGCTGCATTCGCGTGTTATAAATACAAACGTTGCTTTCAGTACAAAGCCCAAAAATAAAAAAAATGTTAACCATTATGGTGTTTCGAGCCAAATTCATAGCGATGTTTCTCACAGTGCAGAATCGAGTTCAGTTACAGAACTATTTTCTATACCTGTGAAAAAAGATTTTGACGAAGAATCTAGTGATGGAAAGAAACGTCATTTTAGTATTTTTGAAACAACTGTCTTAAAAACTAAAACACGAACAGAGTCTAAAATGCAACAACGAAAAGAAATTATTCGAGAGATTTTCGTAGGCGATGATCGGCCAGCATCTGCTCCACCAGAAATAATATCCCAGATGTCAGATGGAAATGACAAAATGACATTCGAACAGAAATACGAACAATTCTTACAACAATTAAACATTGTCATTAACGATTCTGTTCCGGGCTCAGTTTCTGCATCAACTTCGACAGCGAACCAACATATTAAAGATGAGGACGACACCTTGGCAAGTATTGGTGTACCTGAAACCGACGATAATACGTCCCTAAACTCAAAAGTTGCTAACCGAACCACGCCTGAAATAGATAATACAGCATCTGGTTTTAGAAGAAGACGGCCGGGAAAGTATCTGCGGCGTAAAGGAAGCTCCGGTTTTGATTACATACGTAAAAAAAAGAAACCTAATTCAACTCTATCCGGGAACCAGAGTTCCGCTCAAAATTTGCAAATGTTAGCCAAACTAGATAGGAAAACGGAGGAAGAAAAGTATGAAAAGAAAGTGAAGACCGAGAGTGATGTGTGCCGTGAAATAAATAAATGGGTGCTAAACAAAAGCGTTGGCCAAAGTGCAATGCATAAAGCAGCACGTCTAGGTTACATAGATGTTGTTGTTTACTGCTTGGACCGTATGGGTATGAATCCAGATCAGAAAGATAATGCTGGTTATACCCCGCTACATGAAGCTTGTACAAAAGGTTGGCTTGAGATTGCTAGAACACTCTTGCAGTACGGTGCGAATCATTCAGAAGCGGCTCATTCAGGCATACGACCGTTGCACGAGGCAAGTGAAAATGATCACGAAGAAATTGTAAGGTTACTGCTATCTTATGGTGCCGATCCTTTGCTCGCTACGTATTCAGGTTCGTTGACATTTTATATTTAATATTTTTTTATAATATGTTCAATTCTATATATACAAATCTGATTTTGTGAACAGGTCAAACGCCTTTAATGCTTGCTTCAAGTACTGCTATGAGGGATCTTCTAAATAATCACTTGAGTGATGTCCAAAACGTTGAGTCAGATAAAAAACCTTGGCATTTTAGGGGACCATGGGAGATTTTAGGTAAGTAATATTACTCTTGGGACCGTTTTCTTAATGCCTTTCTTTAAGGAAAGGTGTCTTGGTTAAGTTTACCAGAACTTAACTGACAGGCTGCTAACCAGACATTGGAAACGACCTTTAGTATATAAATTTAATATTATAAAGCAAGAGTAGTTTGACGGACGCGGATTTATCTCCGACTGAGGTTAAAAACATTTATTTTTTTCCAGTTCTCTAAAAATACCATATACTAAATTTAAATTCCTTTTCTTAATTTGTAACACCATATTTATAACTTCCAATAATAGTTTTAATACACATATTCTTATCGAAATCATTATAATTAATGAAGAATTGATTTCGTGAACTCATCAAAATCTAAATCTTTCCTTGAGACTAGCGTTTGGTTGCACTTCTGCTATATTTTCTATAATATACGTACTTGTACCAAAGGGGGATTTCTCGTCCGAGGCTTCCTTTCATAGGGGGTGTTTTTTTACGTGGCGGGTCCCAAACTCAGCGCACAACCCTGCAGAGGGGATGTTTCGCCTTCTCACTTTAGCTCGCCTTCAAACGGATGTTCTTAGGCTACCCAGAGGATACTTTGTCAAAGACCGGAAGTCGTGAGCTGCTGGAGTCATATGTAAAAGAATCGTTTCTAGTCACTCCCAAGTGAATGGCGATCAGAGAACTTTCCTCACTTATTGATATCATCGGCCTCAACACCTGCGCCGTTAGTTCTGCTTTCTCCAGAGTAGACAAGGAAGCAATGCAAATGGGTCTGGCAGTGGTCGAGGACAAGACGAAGTATGTATCTCCTGTCATCAAACAAAAAGTCGTCGCACTCGCGACTTGGCTCTCACGTCACTGTTGACAGTCATAACTTTGAAGTCGTAGATAATTTCGTCTATCTTGGAACTAGCGTAAACACCACCAACAATGTCAACCTAGAAATCCAACGCAGGATAACTCTTGCCAACAGGTGCTACTTCGGACTGAGTAGGCAATTGAGAAGCAAAGTTCTCTCTCGACAAACAAAAATCAAACTCTATAAGTCACTCATTATTCCCGTCCTGCTATATGGTGGAGAGGCTGGACGATGTCAACAACTGATAAGTCGACGTTGCGAGTTTTCGAGAGAAAAGTTCTGCGAAAGATTTATAGTCCTTTGTGCGTTGGCCACGGCGAATATCGAAAACACTCCAGCTATGAAAGTATTCGACGCTGTACCCGCCGGGGGAGCAGAGGAAGAGGAAGACTTCCACTCCGCTGGAAGGACCAGGTGGAGAAGGACCTGGCTTCGCTTGGAATATCCAATTGGCGCCACGTAGCGAAAAGAAGAAACGACTGGCGCGCTGTTGTTAACTCGGCTATAATCGCGTAAGCGGTGTCTACGCCAATAAAGAAGAAAATATGTACTTGTACACTACATAAAATTAAACAGATACATCATCTGACATCCTTAGAATTTTGCGTGAGGATTTAATGCTCAGCTCATTTCGTGGTTCCTTCCGTGCTTTTTTATTCCCAATTTTAATTATGTTTATGTTTTAAACCGATTCAGTGTTGTGAGAAGTCAACGTCAACGAAATTTTTCTTTAAAGAAAAATTAGACCTTAACCAGAGGTAGTGGGGAACTTTCAACAAGCCTAACGGTTAAACACCATAATAATTTGTATGCCATATATTGCAGGCAATGAATTGTCACTTCAGCAGTGTGACAGATCAGTTTTCATTTCTATGAAAATTTCGAAAAGGCAACACGGCTCATTTACATATACATATATCGACGGCAGTTTCATTTCGGTAATTTAAAATTTAGTAGCGTGAGTATTAAGACGGTTGTGTTAAATAATAAAAATAAATTATGAGTACATTTTCTAAATAATTTAATATAATGGGTTGTCAAAAAAGTCTTGCGGTATTTTTATTGAATTTTTTTTTTTTGTTTTTTATTGAAATTAATTTTTGATGACTCATGCCCAGCTCTTGACCGATGCTACGGCTGCTACTATGCCGGTCTCTTGCAACCAATTCAGCGATTTTATCGCAATTTTCGACGACGGGCCTTCCGGAGTGTGGCGCATCTTTGACCACCTCTACACCAGAACGAAAACGTTGAAACCATCGTTGTGCGGTGGAAATGGAAACTGTATCGGGTCCATAAACTGCACAAATTGTATTGGCGGCTTGAGAGGCATTTTTGATTTTATCGTAGTAGTACTGTAAAATATGCCGTATTTTCTCTTTATTTTGCTCCATGTTTGCGACGCTATAACTCACGAACGACTTAAAAGAAACGACAATCAATCAAACACTTGTTAGCGAGTGAAATGAGCTTTCCAAAAAGGTATAGCATGACCCGATGCGACGAATAAAACTAGAACTACGCGCTTTCAGCGCCAACTAACGAAAAAACCGCAAGACGTTTTTGACAACCTATTATTTTTCCAAAAAATTAATATTTAGTTTAATATTGTTAATTTGCAGAAAAATTATACAAAATGGATTGGGAAATAAGCGAAGTCTTAAATTTAAACTTTTACAAGCATAAGTCAAATTATCATTGCTCATATTAAATTTATTAATTTAATTGGTATATAAAAATTACATACACTTATTATAGTACATTTCTACTTTTTTTATTTTGCACTTAAATTTTTTTCATCCATATAAAAATGTAAACGGTTCAAGAGCTCAAAACATGCGGTATAGTAGCTCGAATTTCCCAAATAATTATGTTATGATAACAAATGCCCACATACAGACTTGGCAACGGCAATGGCAATAGATTTGACAGTTAGTATGCCATAAACCTTAACTTACTGAATATCAGTATTTAGAAACGATCGGCTGACATTAGTTGCACTATTTATAACTCAATAATGGCTGAAACGATTTGGATGTAAATTGGAGAGGCGTACTTTTTACTAGTGGAGCGAATGAGTGTATTAAAAAATATTTTCGAATAGCACTTGTATTTAAACATCAAATTTTGCAATGGGTAAGAAAGCAACCACTGAAATATGAAAGTCATTAAATTTAAATTTGTAAGGTAAATCTTGGCGTGAAATCGGAGAAATTGTTGGAAGAAACCATTGCAAATAAGAAATGTTTTTGATAGATCGCCTTGCTGACATTGAAGCGCGATCGATAGAACGAAAAATTAAAGCAAATCCGGTTTAAAGTGCTGTTCAAATATCGAAATATACAGTAGAGGCACCGGGTAAGCCTATAAAAGCTAGAACAATCAGGGAAACTTTGAGCAGAAGTAGTCTGTATCGACGAGTACCACGAAAAAAGGTGTGTAATCAACAAGAATCTACAGAACCGTTTGAAATTTTGCTTAAACGTCTATGAATGAGACTACAAACTTCTCGGAAAACATTTTGTACTCTAATGAAAATTCGAAAAATTTAGATCGAAAAATATAGACTTTGATGATAGTGTGTTACCAACAGCGTAAAGCACGGTGGAGGGTCAGTTACGGTTTGGGGATGTATGACAGCATCTAGTATTGGGAATCCGCGATGAAAAAAATAATTATGTATGGGATTTTGAGAAGTAACAGAGCTCCTGATATTGAAAAATTTGGACTAACAGAGAATTGGATCTTTCAAAAGCATTGATCCTAACCATAAATCTAAAATTGTTAGTAAGTGCCTGGTATGTTGAACACCACAAGCTCTGGATAACCCTATGCAGTCCCCAGACCTAAATCCTGAAAGCACCTTGAATGAAAAATCAGGTAGGAAAACATTTCAAGGAAGCACGATCCAAAAAGACCTTGATTGAAGAATGAGTAAAATCTCTCCAGAATTTAGAAAAATGTAAAATTCGTGCCTTGAAGATTAAGTGAGTTCCTGTCCAAAGGAAGGCAAACAAAATACTAGCATAGTTTTTGTTTATTATACTAAGTTAAACTCTAATATAAGCCTTGCATTCTGTAACTAAACTTCGCGTTGTTGTATTAAAGACTGCGTTATAATAACACGTTCAACGTTGGAAGTATTCACAGTACATGAATTATACTGAATGTTGCTACTGAACAATTCTGTTTGTTTTTAGCATGCACCACGTGGAACCGATAAGACATATTTAATAACGCAACAGAAAATCGCATTGATAGTTTGCGACGCACTGGCATTTATTACAAACAGAAAGTTACATCTAACATTAAAAATAGCAGAATAGATGTAGTGTTGATAAAAAGTTCAACTATAATTGGAAATGATCATAATGGCTCAGAAATATTATCGAGCTACAGCCAAATACATAGATGCCAGACAATTTCTTCACGACAAAATTAATTAATTAATACCACATTCTTGAAAATAAAAATTAAATGGTTGGATCATAACTGGCTCAGTAATTTGGTTACATTAGCGTAGATGTTGACGAAATTATTTTCCAGATACAAAAACTGTTGCCATGCTAACAGATGTATTTTAAATCATTCGCTACTGTTGTTGATGAAAATTAAATTATCTAGATATATAAAAACAACACATAATCTTGGGTTGAAAAATGTTTCACCATACATACATATATTGTTCAGCCTAATTTTAATCCACCTCAAGTATGCAACGGTACACGATTGGGAATTAAAAAGATGACAGGAAATATTATTGTAGCAACTATTTTGACTGGAAAATTTAAAAGAGAAACGATCCTCTTGCCACATTAGATTGTACGATACGAATAGACCTGAATTAAATTGAGTTTGAAAATTGTTATAATTAAAAACTATAAATATTATTTTAATAAATGAAGAATGATCTACCATCTTTATTTATATCTAATGTTATCAACTAATAACTTTAAAAATTACTCATCAATCATTTTCAAATTTGGACGTAATGTTCAAATTTTAACGCCGTGGATTCTTACATCGGAAATAACGTTTTTATTTTTATTAATAAATACAATTGATTGTATTGAATAGTTCATAATTAATGCATATGTTACCTGTAGCAACGTGTGAACAGGGTCCTCTAAGATCTCAAGTATATCTGAGCAAAGTCAAGAATTAATGCAATCAGTTCTTTCATTTCTCTGCCTCCAATAGAATGATTTCCGACTTTCCCCCTTGACTCTAAAACATATACCTCATTTGAGGATGATTTAAGTATAATTTTCGCTGACCATAAGTAAAATATGGTAATAAAACTCAGGAAGCTTTTAAAATAAGTTAATATGATACCAAACTTGATTTTAATCTATTCACGATTTCCCCATAGTCAAGAAGTGCGAGCATTTGGGCTTTAATTTGCTAAAAACTTACCTGAACCCTTTTTTCTTAGACATTTTAAATAAATTAGTATTTACGACTTTTAATCTAAAAACACTCGATCTAAGAAAAATCATAAAAGTCCGTCGAACACGTATTTATGCATTATCTTTCTTTAAGGGAGGATCCTGCTAGAAGCTACAAAAAATCGATTTTTTTTAGCTCAGATCTCTTTAAAAATTATCTAAGAACTAGCTGTTACCCTGTGCGTTTCGCTACACCTAAATCGATTAAAACTCTTAAGGGCTTTTACTTTGTGTTTTATTTATTGTTGTAAAACTGTTACTCATTTATAAAACATATTGGTATACAACATTTTTGGTTTTTCCACCTGCCGCGTAAATGAATAAGCACCTTGGTGTTCCCACTCTCGAGCATGCGACGAACAATTGGCCGTGGGAGAAGCACGGTTCCTCCAAATTGACGCCGCACACTTGAAACGTTTGCCCTTGCGATTTGTTGATGGTCATCGCAAAGGCAAGACATACTGGGAACTGCAAGCGCTTAAATTCAAACGGCATGTCCGTTGGAATCATGGGAATGCGTGGTAAGAGTACAACTTCACCTGCTGCCTTGCGATTTAGTATTGTTGCTTCAATGAAATTTGGCCACAATTTTTTGACTGAAAGTCTTGTGCCATTACACAAAGTCGCTGGCTTCAGATTTCGTAGAAGTATAATGGGTCAACCGACTTTCAGGTCCAAACGATGCGGTGGCAGACCGGGGGGATCCAAAGAATTCAAGAATTCAGTTGGATAATTGACTACTTCATCTTGATTTAAAACGCTATCAATCGATGTACATATATGTTGTAGCTTATCCTGGCAGTTTTTCTTGAATGGCAAAATTGATTTCGTTGACGTGTACATTTCTGGTGCCAATATTGCGCATTCACTAAATAATCATGGCGTTGATAGTGTTGAACAATATTCGGAAATACACTTTCAATCAATTCTTCTTTCGATTGTAAAAGTGTACGAAAGATGTTCGGCAATGTGATCAAACCGGTATCATCGATTGGTATTTTGCCTTCGCCAATGTCCAACAACTGCTTCGAAAACGCCGCTGCGGATCGATCATTTTGCAATTGGACTCGCATGTTGATGGTAAGAGTCATGTCTCCACAAAACTGACGATTTTAAACATACGTTTATTTCATCGGCAGGAGTTGATCGAGGAATGACTGACAAAGTTTGCCGAAAATCGCCGGATAATAAGACTAATGCTCCGCCAAAAATTTGTTACTTTTGGCGTAAATCTTGCATTGTTCTATTGAATGCTTCTAATGACTTTTTGTTAGCCATTGGGCACTCATCCCATAGAACTATTCCAGCTCCTCGCAAAACTTTTGCCATTGTTAAATTCCTCGATATGTTGCACGTTGGTGTTTCAACGACTTGGATGTTCAACGGTAATTTCAACGCAGAATGTGCTGTTCGGCCGCCATCAAGTAGAGTAGCAGCGATGCCTGACGAAGCAATTGCCAGCGCAATTTATCAAGAAAGTAGAATCCACCGGCGTTATTGTCAACCGCTCGTATAATCTTATCATAGTCATTTTTCTGCTGAATATTCAATTTGGTAATGTTAGCTTGTATGAAAGCACGCAATTCATTGCAATCGTGTTGTTGTTGAAGCTCATGGTCAATGATTGGGCGCAGTAATGCCAAGTTGCGCTAATGCCTTATTCGCAATTGTAAGGCACAGATCTTCAACCAATATCAAAGCAGAATTATACATTTGTAATGTATATAGCAAGTCTGCGTCCGATGCTCGATTACGCGCCAAAATTAATAAGTCCTCGGTCATGCAGTCTTTGTACTTATTCTACAGTTATTGCGGATTTGACGGAAGGCATGTAGATGTTATTATGGCGAATAGTACGCGTATTTGTTTTGGATGAGATGTGAGTGATGCGGCATGAAGTGCGGTGTCCCAATGCATATCATCTTCTAACAAATGCAATCGCTGACATGCTTCACGATACGTCGCACACAACTGACCGTCAACAGTTTTCAAATCAGCAAATGAATTTGGTCCGCGCACGTTGACTAATAGCAGACGCAAATAAAAACATTCGGTGTTGTTCGGATGGATGGTGTAAATACGTCTTAAGGCATCGGTTTTACGGACATTTGGATAACCGTCAACACGCTCCCCTTGCTTTCGTCGTTGAAATGTTTTCGATGATGGATTCCAAGTGAAATATTGTGGTATTTCGGAATATAGCAATGTTCTTGCAAATTCATCGTTTTCACACAACTCGAAAAAGGTAGTTAGTGTTGTCCCCGGTGGTCGTGCTAGAGTATGCATATTTGAAGTACATAAATAAAAATGAACCTAAAACTACATCTTAAACTATGTATTTTACCAACACACGCGTATGCAATAAGACCCAACAAGTGTATTTGCGAACCGCATGGAAGCACTTACGAAACAATAACAATACTAACTTGCTTTTTGTGTGTTGCACGGTCAGCAGAAAACACAAAATCGGTTCGAATAAGTAGCAAATCGATGGAATTAAATCTGGAAAAAACACACAATGTTTTACACACACCGCGCATTTTCAAGCGACAATCGAACCGCATGGCATCACATATGAAACCACAACAATACTCACTTGCTTTGTGTTGTACGCAGAATGTTAATCACGTTGAAATTTGAGAAAAATACACACAATGTTGAAACATTTTTTTTGATACACTGAGTGCATTCGGAACACTTACGTTCTGTATGTCTTGTTAGCTTGACAGTCATCCATAGAAAGAACGAATGACAGGCAAAAACGATCAACATGCGATGTCAATGCTTTTTATTAATTGTAAACATCCGCCAGTTGTTTCGTTTTTTGTTTTTTTTTTTTGCACAACGTGCAATGATACACACATTAAATTTCTTATGTGCACCCTCCAAACAGACCCCAATCACCCCTGAAAATTTCATTGAAATCGGGCAAGCCATCTAGGAGGAGTATGCGAACAGGAAGTTTTGCCATAGATACTATATCCTCAAAGTTATAGACGATAATTCGAAATATTGTCGAAGCTAGTGTAATAGGTTAGCAATTATATGAGCGCTTGGGCAGAAAGCGAAAACTTTGAACCGCGATTTCTCGGTTTTTCATTATTTCGATATTTCTTAATTGGCGGGCAGGATAGAAAAAAAACTAAACATCGTATGGAATTGGGGCAGAGTTTATTATCTTTGGCATTAAATTATGTTCTATTTATTTTGGTTTGAATTTTATTTTTAAACAACATAATGTAAATTTTTTTTTGCTCAAAAACCGGTTTTTTTTTTTAATTTTTAAAAAATTGTACACTATTTTTTTTTTAGAATTTTCTTAGTTTAAATAGAAGATAAGTTATTAACAAATATGAATACCATTGAATTTTTTATTTGAGATAGAAATCGCGACCTGCATCCTGCCCCCCGTCCGGCAAATGCATATGCGAGATGCATCGCAATTGCTTCCCAAAAGCAGAATATAAAATATTTCGTATCTAAAAAATTTGCGGATGATGTTTAAAGATATAACTATAAACAATAGCAATTTCCCTTTAATCAATTATTTCTTTCGCTCCCGGCCTCTAAATTTCTTCCAAGATGGAAAAGTTTTCTGAGGGCAGTTGAAAAAGATTTTTTTTTTTTTTGAATATCCCATTAAGTGGGGGAGAGTGTTAAGTTTTAGAGAGGAAGCAAGAAAGGTCGCAGAGATAGCTTTTTACCTTTGAACGCATGCCATCGATTCCATTGCCCGACGTCCCAGTTTTGAGTTTTTACCTCAAAATTGTACGGATGACTGACGACCGCTCAAGTAGTTCATGGTCCTCCTCTTCAGTCCTGGAGGGAGCGTAGTTTTTTCAATGTTCTGTAGAAGCGTTGTGTGACTGACTGGGTCAAAGACTTTTGACAAGTCCAATGCTAGGAGAATCGTTCTCTCACTGGGTTGTTTCTGGTTAAGGCCAAGAACTATCTAGGAGCTTATGACGCTAAGTGCTGTGGTGGTACTGTGCACTTTTCGGAAGCCATGCTGTTGAATCGCTAGGTTCAGGTGGTGAGTGAAGGTCAGGAGTACCAAGCCTCAAGTGTCTTCACTACAGGGGAGAGGAGAGTTATCGGACGATAGGACTCCTCTTTGTTCGCGAGTTTCTCAGGTTTCAGTAGTGAGACCATTTTTCAGACTTTCCACACGTCGGGTATTTGAAAAGTGGTCAACGTCAGGTTGAGGACCTTGGTGAGAAAACTTACTCTCGTCGAGTCTAGATGCTTTCCCATCAGCATGTTGATTCGATCAAGGCCAATGGATTTTGGATCGTGAGATTTCTCGATCGAGCTATTACAGGTGCCCATAATTCTGGTGGGGGTTTCGTCATTCAGAATTTCGAATCGTCTATCTGTTCCGCCAGCTATCGTGGCGCGCGTTAAAGTCGCCTGGTACCAAACGGTTTTCACCATGAAGTAGCGCACCTACATATATTCGGGTGATATCCTATAGGGTAAAATGTAACTGGCGGGATGTATATATTAAATATCGTGCGCTCGTATTGGCCTGACCGGATAGGTATATCTTGACATTCTAGGGGCGGGCGATGTCTCCATCGATTAAACGATATTGCACAGTGTTGATACTGCACAACACCAACATAAGGCTAGGCCTCCGCCATCATCTCGCTCGCGATCTGTACGTAAGACGTTAAAACCGACACAACTCAGTAGATCTGAGCTGCTGTTTAACTTGGTTTCTTGAATCGCAGCTATCGATACACGTATCCGCCTCATAAATGCAACTATCTCCTCGATTTTTCTCTGGAGTCCATTGCAGTTAAATTGTAAGATACGAGTTTGTCGCGGGTGTCCGTGGGTGATCCTGGGGCGGTTTCCGCACTGTGGTATTAGTTGGCGACGCTATTGTTGAGTGTTGCGGGTTCAGACTCCTGCAGCACGGGGCAACATACGAAACACTCCACTCTCGTGTGGTGCTTAGGCCGGAACACGTCAGGTGACACCAGCCATTACAAGAATTGCACTTGACTGATGTAATATTCCAATTAGAACGAGATGAAGGTTGGGGGGACAGATCAGAATGGAAGTCATGTTGACTATTTGAGTTCCTATTGACGACCGTTGAGGCCCTCATGTTGGGCACTCGGTTGAAGTGGCGGCGCAGTGCGCGAACTAGGTGCAGGCTGCACAGCCATAGAGGCTAATGTTGCAGTAG
This sequence comes from Bactrocera neohumeralis, assembly GCF_024586455.1. Taxonomy (NCBI): domain Eukaryota; kingdom Metazoa; phylum Arthropoda; class Insecta; order Diptera; family Tephritidae; genus Bactrocera; species Bactrocera neohumeralis. Next base: position 57,946,811 of record NC_065923.1, on the reverse strand, counting down.
TGCGATGGCAACATATGGCCACCTAACTTTTGGTCCACTTCCTTTGTGTCTTAAGGCTTGACCAGGTCTTAAGATGGCTCCATCCTGACCAAGGTGAAGTTTGGATGATGTCTTTTAGCGTAAACACAGTAGAAAAATTCCTTCGGTCCCGGGGTGGACTAAATACCAGCACGAGTCAGGGGGATTCGGTGGCGACAAGCTTAACTAAGACTTACCGATCTAAAGGGGTTAGATCTCCGAAATAACAGTCCTTGGCCGGGTCAGTTCCGGTGCATTGAACCCAGTGTTGTGAAAATTGATACGTCATCTAGTCTCTTGAACTGCGAAGCTCGTAGATATCTAAGCCGAGTTCTAGTCAAAGATACATATTCCATATAAAATCCTAAATATTTGAGAAAACTTAAGCTCTAAATTTTTTGAAACAAGTTATCTACTCAAGTCTGTCAAAAAAGAAAGCTTCTTCTTCTTCTTAATTGGCGTAGACACCGCTTACGCGATTATAGCCGAGTTAACAACAGCGCGCCAGTCGTTTCTCCTTTTCGCTACGTCAATTGGATATTCCAAGCGTAGCCAGGTCCTTCTCCACTTGGTCCTTCCAACGGAGTGGAAGTCTTCCTCTTCCTCTGCTTCCCCCGGCGGGTACAGCGTCGAATACTTTCAGAGCTGGAGTGTTTTCGTCCATTCGGACAACATGACCTAGCCAGCGTAGCCGCTGTCTTTTAATTCGCTGAACTATGTCAATGTCGTCGTATATCTCGTACAGCTCATCGTTCCATCGAATGCGATATTCGCCGTGGCCAACGCGCAAAGGACCATAAATCTTTCGCAGAACTTTTCTCTCGAAAACTCGCAACGTCGACTCATCAGTTGTTGACAACGTCCAAGCCTCTGCACCATATAGCAGGACGGGAATTATGAGCGACTTATAGAGTTTGGCTTTTGTTCGTCGAGAGAGGACTTTACTTTTCAATTGCCTACTCAGTCCGAAGTAGCACCTGTTGGCAAGAGTTATCCTGCGTTGGATTTCTAGGCTGACATTGTTGGTGGTGTTTACGCTTGTTCCAAGATAGACGAAATTATCTACGACTTCAAAGTTATGACTGTCAACAGTGACGTGAGAGCCAAGTCGCGAGTGCGACGACTGTTTGTTTGATGACAGGAGATATTTCGTCTTGCCCTCGTTCACTGCCAAACCCATTTTCTGTGCTTCCTTGTCCAGCCTGGAGAAAGCAGAACTAACGGCGCGGGTGTTGAGGCCGATGATATCAATATCGTCGGCATACGCCAGCAGCTGTACACTCTTATAGAAGATGGTACCTTCTCTGTTTAGTTCTGCAGCTCATACTATTTTCTCCAGAAGCAGGTTGAAGAAGTCGCACGATAGGGAATCGCCTTGTCTGAAACCTCGTTTGGTATCGAACGGCTCGGAGAGGTCCTTCCCGATCCTGACGGAGCTTTTGGTGTTGCTCAACGTCAGTTTACACAGCCGTATTAGTTTTGCGGGGATACCAAATTCAGACATCGCGGCATAAAGGCAGCTCCTTTTCGTGGTCTTTTCCAAGATTTGGCGCATGGTGAATATCTGGTCGGTTGTTGATTTTCCAGGTCTGAAGCCACACTGATAAGGTCCAATCAGTTTGTTGACGGTGGGCTTTAATCTTTCACACAATACGCTCGATAGAACCTTATATGCGATGTTGAGGAGGCTAATCCCACGGTAGTTGGCGCAGATTGTGGGGTCTCCTTTTTTATGGATTGGGCATAGCACACTTAAATTCCAATCGTTGGGCATGCTTTCGTCCGACCATATTTTACAAAGAAGCTGATGCATGCTCCTTATCAGTTCTTCGCCGCCGTGTTTGAATAGCTCGGCCGGCAATCCGTCGGCCCCTGCCGCTTTGTTGTTCTTCAGGCGGGCAATTGCTATTCGAACTTCTTCTTGGTCGGGCAATGGAACGTCTGCTCCATCGTCATCGATTGGGGAATCGGGTTCTCCTTCTCCTGGTGTTGTGCGTTCACTGCCATTCAGCAGGCTGGAGAAGTGTTCCCTCCATAATTTAAGTATACTCTGGGCATCAGTGACTAGATCACCTTTGGGGGTTCTACAAGAGTATGCTCCGGTCTTGAAACCTTCTGTAAGCCGCCGCATTTTTTCGTAGAATTTTCGAGCATTACCCCTATCGGCCAGCTTATCAAGCTCTTCATACTCACGCATTTCGGCCTCTTTCTTTTTCTGTCTGCAGATGCGTCTCGCTTCCTTCTTCAATTCTCGGTATCTATCCCATCCCGCACGTGTTGTGGTCGATCGTAACGTTGCGAGGTAGGCAGCCTGTTTTCTCTCCGCTGCGGCGCGGCACTCCTCGTCGTACCAGTTGTTCTTTTGCACTTTCCGAAAACCAAGGGTTTCGGATGCAGCTGTACGTAAGGAGTTTGAAATGCCGTCCCACAGTTCCCTTATACCGAGTTGTTGATGAGTGCTCTCAGAGAGCAGGAGTGCAAGCCGAGTAGAAAATCGTTCGGCAGTCTGTTGTGATTGCAGCTTTTCGACGTCGAACCTTCCTTGTGTTTGTTGGGGTGCGTTTTTTGCTGCACAGAGGCGGGTGCGAATCTTGGCTGCAACAAGATAGTGGTCCGAGTCGATGTTAGGACCTCGGAGCGCACGCACATCCAAAACACTGGAGACGTGTCTTCCGTCTATCACAACATGATCGATCTGGTTGGTAGTTTTTCGATCCGGAGACAGCCAGGTAGCTTGATGAATTTTTTTGTGCTGGAATCTAGTACTACAGATAACCATATTTCGGGCCCCGGCGAAGTCGATCAGCCTCAACCCATTTGGGGATGTTTCCTCGTGGAGGCTGAATTTACCGACCGTAGTGCCAAAGATACCTTCTTTGCCCACCCTGGCGTTGAAGTCGCCAAGCACGATTTTGACATCGTGGCGGGGGCATCTCTCATAAGTGCGTTCCAAGCACTCATAAAAGGTATCTTTGGTCACATCGTCCTTCTCATCCGTCGGAGCGTGGGCGCAGATCAGCGATATGTTGAAGAACCTCGCTTTGATGCGGATTGTGGCTAGACGTTCATTCACCGGAGTGAATGATAGTACTCGGCGACGGAGTCTCTCTCCCACCACGAATCCCACACCAAACTTGCGCTCCTTTATATGGCCACTGTAGTAAATGTCACAAGGACCTACTCGTCTCTGTCCTTGTCCCGTCCATCGCATTTCTTGGACGGCGGTGATGTCAGCCTTTGATTTTACGAGGACATCAACCAGCTGGGCAGCGGCACCTTCCCAATTAAGGGACCGGACATTCCAGGTGCATGCCCTTAATTCATAGTCCTTCTTTCATTTGCCATGGTCGTCATCAAAAGGGGGGTCTCTCATCCGAGGCTGCTGTTGGTTTTTCATTGGGGTGAGCTTTTTACGTGGCGGGTCCCAAACCCAGCGCACAACCCTATGCAGGGGTGTTTCGCCTTCTCACTTTAGCTCACCTTCGAACGGATGTTCTTAGGCTACCCAGAGGATACTTCGTCAAAGACCGGAAGTCGTGAGCTGCTTGAGTCATATGTAAAAGAATCGTTTCTGGCCACTCCCAAGTGAATGGCGATCAGAGAACTTTCCTCACTTGCGTGAACTTCTACACATGACCCCATCCTCCGAAGAAAGCTTACCAACTATTAAAACATTAAAATTATGTACATTATTTAAAAAATCTCATACAAAATTTATATATTTTTTAACATTAAAATTTTCTACTTTACGGTATATTACTAGAAATTTAATCGCCGTCAAAGCGACTTAAAACAAATAAAATAATATATATGTAAATTCTTAATTACAGATTCGTCAATATATGGTTATGATATATTCGGAGGAGCGCCGAATTTTACATGTGATATGAGCAGAGCTCTTAGAAAAAGTTCAGTATCTAATTCGATAACGAACAAAAAACAATTAAATTCATTTGTAGAGGTGGGCAATAATTGTAAGACTAAAATGGAAAGTTGTGCAGTCGTGCTTGACAATATTGATCGATTCAACTCCGTTCGATTGTACAATGACAACAAACCGGAATTTTTAGTGGAGAACTCAGATAGTGAGGGTGAAATATTTGAATTTGAAGAAGCTGATATTTTACTACCACCCTTATATTTACTAAAAGATGAAGGAACTGACAAATGGGTTTTATTGAGTGATTTGTGCAATTTACTAAAAGTCAAATCTAAAGATACACTTTTGAACAAGGTAATTTATTATTTGTTTAAATATCATTAAAATTCTGAAACATGTTTTATATTTTTCGTGTTTAGATATATCCATCTTCTTCACCAGCATCTTCCGCACACAAAAGTCTGATGAGGGAACTTAAGATGTCAGATTTCTTGGAAAGAGCAACGTGTTTGCAACTTTTGTGCGCTGGGGAAAAAATAAACATTTGCGCTTCAAAAGTTGTTTTAATTAAATACAACGACAGCGTTCGAAATTTATTAGGTGTTAAAACAATATTGATGAAGTTTTAAGAAAGAATAAAATAAATTATGTATAAAGAACGTGATACCAAGGTGCTATACGGAAAAGTTATTGAAAGAAGTGTAGATAACCTGCATATTTATATAAATGTGTTTTAATATAAAAAGGAGATAATCAATGATTATGAATATTATAAAGATTGTGACGAAAGCAAAAAAAGCATATTATTGTAAATGTATTTGTAAGAAATAGGCTATAAAAATTATGTTTATGACGCAACATTTAGCTACAAAAGTGCATAATATTTTCATAATACTAAAGAGATGCAGTTTTAATACAATGTATATGCTAATTTTTATTATAAAAAATAACAGTTTAATTAAAAATACAATGATACCAAACCTAGTTTATCTGTGTTCACAAAAATAACTGGACGTAATAAAAATGTGGCGTTAATTATAAATGTGTCAGAAGAATTGAATCATATAATTTGATAGATTTTTCTTGGAAGCTCAGATATCATTTTATATTTCAGTCATTATTCTTGTTAAAATTATTTTACCTCTGAATAGGCAAACGATGCTTCATAGTCATAATTAATTGCTTTAGCAGTTTTTGCTACAAAGATATTGTCGATATATGCAAAAATAATAGAAGACAAGATTACGACAAGTATTACTTGCACTACGCCGCCATCTTATGACGTAATTCTTTTAGAATGGGAAAAAGAATCATAGGATTAGAGAAGAAAAATAAATTTTAATTAAGATATATACACTTTCTCATACGTTTGAACCAATTGCCGAAGCACTTTTGCCACTTTGATTGAGGTATCTGCGTTATGAACACAGGTTATGAATTCAGATGTCGCAAATCGTTGACCTTGTTTATTTTATTCGTACGGGAATAAAAAGAAGTCGTTCGATGCCATGTCAACACTTTACGGTGCTTTACTCATCAAATCGATGTTTCAAGTGCTCAAAAATACGGTTGATTCAGGCGATGTATGAGAGCTCGCATTGTCGTGAGGAACAGATTCGTCTTCTCTGGTTGGTTTTCCTGATTTCTTGAAAGATAATTGGCAAACAATTGATGGTCTATCACTGAGAATTTAGTGATCTGTACTATCTGCTTGAAAAAGCTTCATGCGCTAACAGCTTTTTTGGGATCCGACGCATTTTGAAACCCCTATACAAATTCAACTTATCTTTTTTATATTTATAATAATAAACAAAAAAACAAATATGTACTATTTTGGTCGACCACTTTCGCCTTTTTTCCGCTGGAGACATTATTCCATCAGTGTAAAACTTTCATTAGTGTAAATCCAAGTTTCGAAATTTTCAGAACGGAAGCGATTGAACCATTGTGCTACACGGACTGATGCAGCATCGTCTCCTTAAACTTCACAAATTTCATTAATAGCTTGCGTGGCATTCTTCCCTTTTTTATACAAAAATTTCAAAATATAGCGAATTCCTTCATATTTTCACTCATTTTTGAACTTTTTTTCAACTTCCCGAATTTAATTTTGCATACTAGTTATATGGTATGACACAATGTGATTGGTAGCACTGGAGACATATATGTATATGTATGTACGACTATAAAGTCATCTACGAAAAATCTACCCAATAATTGCGCTAACAAAAAGTTTGAGTTCCCATTTTTCACTTTATACCGTTGGAAAGAACACGTGCAGACGTGATCAACGTTCTTTTTTCGCATGAACGTCAACAGGAGCACAGGCAAAAATGTATGCCGGAAAATTAATGACAACATTAATTATAAGCGCGGTGGGGTGTTTTCATTGGTCGATATTATTTCTCCTTTACGCGTAATACCGTTGTATACAGTAGTACATTTTGACGCTGTTCTGTATAAGACGAAAAGAAAAAGAAATCAAGCTATTCCATTTAAGATTGCGTTTGTTGCATGTAAAAGAGTCAAAATCATATGAAGATGTTCGTGCATACATACAATGGAATTGTTCATAGCACATTTATCGAAGGATGTTGATAGAAGAATTGCGTCCAACGATAATGAGTGGAGAGTTTGTCTGAATGAAGTTGTGACATTTAATTCAGCAAAACAAATGCGTAAATTGTTTGCAATTATTTCTGCCTTAAATATGCGAAGATTTTCGTTGTAGTGTAGTTGTTAGATCGATAGAGCATTATTGGAAATGGAGTATATTTTGTTATCATATAATATTGCATGTACGTCACTTGGTTTGTCTTTCTCTTCTTCTTCATTACTGACGTAGAACCTTTTTCTCGAAAACTCGTAACGTCGACCCTGCAGATGTCATCGTCCATGGCTCTGCATCATATAACGGGACGGGAATAATGAGTGACTTATAGAGTTTTGTTTTCGTTCGTCGAGAGCGGACTTTACTTCTCAATTGTCTACTCAGTACAAAGTAGCACCTGTTGGTAAGAGTTATTCAGCTTCGGATTTCGAGGCTGACATTGTTGTTGGTGTTAATAGTGGTTCCAAGATCGTCTGTCTTATCTTATCTAGAAGTTATGACAGTCAACAGTGACGTGGGAGCTTAGTCGCTATGGGGGATGACTGTTTGTTTGATGACGAGACAATTCGTCTTGCCCTCGTTCACTACCAGATCCATTTGCTTCGCTTCCTTATCCATTCTGGAGAAAGCAGAACTAACGGCGCGGATGTTGTGGCCAATGATATCGATGTCATCGACGTACGCCTGTAGTTCTCTCTTATAGAAGATAGTACCTTCCTTATTTAGTTCTTCACTAGGTTTGCCTACACCTAAAATAATGCCAGAATATGCTGATCTCGATATTTTTGATCCTTTTGAAGAAGCGTATTTATTTAATGATCTTTATGATAGCGAAACTAATGAACAGCGTAATTGTTATTGATAAAGTTATTCGTGAAATTCAGTCCCATGTTACAAGAGCAAATGTGTTTTGCTTGTCATCCCATGTATGTAGGTTGATGGAATACATTGACGCAAACGGCTATAATTCGTAAATTTAATTCCTTTTATTTTCGATGTATTTCCTGTGCATTTGTTTCCACTTTGGATTGGTGAAAAGACACTCCATAATGTTTTAAACTGGCCATAAAGCTGATAGAAAATCCAGTTCAGAATATATATCAAGTAAATAAGCAAAGTTCAGGTGCAACCGAATATTTAATACTCTCTCAACTTGGAAGAATCATACTCTATAAAACTCATATACTGGCCGACAAATTTGGCAAAAGATTTGTTAGAAAAACGAAAGTATTATCATGCCTCAAAAGAAAAAAAAATCCATGGCTTTCATTAAGGCACCTTGAGTAAAGCCGGCCGGATGTTCGAAAATCCTGGTAATAGTTATATGGGGCTAGATCAAGTTTTTTATCTTTTTAGGCACAAGGATATACTGATATATGATTAAAACATGTTCTGCAATTTTCATTGAGATAACTCAAATATTGGCCGATAAATGCAGCATAAAGTCATCTAGAAGTTCGAAAATCTTTATATAAGGGAAGTTTTGAGCCAATTCAACCCATTTTTGATACACATAATTCTTATTGTCTCTCTGGATTTCAATTGTATATCCCATACATAGCTGACTCGATACTTTCACCGATATTTTCGATCAAAACTAGGTGCTTGAACAGACAATTTTTTGTAATAAAGTGGCATACTTTAAAGGAATTAATTATTAATTAATTATATCTTGATTTGTGTACTGGAAAGTGAAAGGATCAAAAGGCATTTAAAACTGTGTTATATGGAAAGAGGCGTGCTTGAAGTTCAATTTCGCCCATTTTCACATACATGGTCAATTTTACGTTCAAATTTTATATCAGTAGCGATGGTGAACAAGGTCATTTGGATAATGATGAAAGGGTGTTTTCGAAACATATTACTTATACTGAAGTTTTGAAAACTTTGTAATGCCTGTTTCAGCGATGTGCTGGAAATCGCGCGATTCCATTTTGATACCGAAATAGCAAATCGCACGAATTGATTTTAGATCTGATGAAATTCACTTGATTTTGTTCTGGTTCGAACTTAAATTAGAAACAGCTGATAGTCAAACAACTGACATTGAATAACAATTTTGGTTGCACTTGGTATCTCGAATTGGCGTCGAATTGCTGAAAGAAGGAACGATTGGCGCGCTGTTGTTAACTCGGCTATAACCGCGTAAGCGGTGTCTACGCCAGTAAAGAGAAAAGAAACAACATATTTTATAACAAATTTAGGATTCCTAGAGTATTTGGTTGCGTCGACGGAACGCACATCAAATTGTTAAAACCTCGTGATAATGAACATTTGTACTTAAATAGAAAAGACTGTTTTAGCATCAGTGCAATGATAATAAGTTAAATAATTACCAGTGCATACAACCAATTGGGATGTTTACAGGTATGCGACTATAAAATGGTTGTAAATGCTGTAGATGCGTGTCACCCGGGGCAAGTCATGATTCTCTTATTTTTAATTTATGAAGTACTATAAAGCGATCTTTATCATCTAATTATGATAGTTGTTGGGGGACTCTGGCTATGCTTTAAAAACAAACATGCTCACACCATATCGCAATCCAGATGTTGGAACATCGGTGAAAAAATGCAATTTGGTACATTCAAAAGCTCGTAACATCATTGTTCATCTTGTGATTGTGTTTTATGCTTGCCCCTAAAAGTAAGCGATTTCTTATACATTTTAACAAAATATAATCAGTATTGTAATTTTTCTAACTTTTCACTATCAAATATATTATATTTTTCGTGTGGACACAACCGACCGATTTCAAAACGAAAAAAAATGGCGAATTCGAAAACGAAAACGAACAGAGAAATTCAGCACTTGTTGCCATGTTTTCGATGACAATTTCATGCGAAAACGAATTGCAGCACATGCCTGATAGTATTTTTATTATACATTACTATAATATTCGATTTAGTTCAGTTTAAATGTTTTTCAATATTTTAATTATTTCATTCGTTCACTTCCTAATTTCATTTCTTTGTGTCTTCCTTTTACTGCATATACATATGCAGAGGATAAGAATTTATTTGACAATTTACGACGGAAACGGATGTTGTGCAAAGTCGCATTGCCGAAATTGTAGCTTCGTTAAAGAATAAAAGCGATCAACTGAAAACTGAACGTGATTCATAAGTGGGATAAATTGAAGGATCAGCGCGATAAATTGCGTGAGAATGAGAATTGATTTTTGTTGAAAATACAAAAGTCACATGGATGCACATATTCAACAGCCGTGTTTTATTTAGCCATCATAAGCTAATAGCTAAATCATGGACAAATAAAACGTACTTGACTTATTTCATATGTTCGCTTAAAAATTAATTCTGTTGGCAATGCGAACAAGAACAATCAGGTGATATTCAATTTAGTTTGAAATTTAAAATTTGTGAACGGAATATTAATAAACTATACAATATATACATATTATTCATTTAGGGTCTAGAATACAAAAAACTGAAAACAAGTGCATTGTATAAACCTACAAGTAACCAATCCTTCATTTTTCACTAACACATACGCAAAAATCTACTACAAATTAGGCACTTGGTACGGGTTGCCCCTAAATATTCTACTACAAATTAGGCACTTGGTTCGGGTTGCCCCCAAATATTCTACTACTAAAATGTTAAAATTCCTCAAATCTGCCATAGTGTGTTGCCGTGTTAGGTTTTAAAATTAATAATAGTCCTAAATATTAAATTTAATCAGTTTTGTCCAAAATATTAATTATTGTATCAATATATTATTAAATGTTTCCAATTTTATAAAAAAATATTTATATAATATTTGTGTAAAAACTATGTACCCGATTTTTTTGTATTTATTTTAGTTTTTGTTCAAATAATTAAAGGTGGATTGTTTTGACTTGTATTGTTAATGTATACATACAATGGAATTGTACCTTATTTTTTTATATTTATTTTGGTTTTTGTTTAAATAGTTTCCAGTTGATTGTTTTGACATATATTGTCAATTGTTCAATTCACAACCTGTCGTACAGCATCATAAAATCGTAAAATTATAAATTTTTACGTTTGTTTTTTTATAATTTTACGATTTTATGATGCTGTACGACAGGTTGTGAATTGCTCAAATGTTATATTTTTAATGTAATTAATATTCATGAATTGTACCTGACTTTATATGTTTATTTTTGTCTAGTCACATTTTTTATAATAAGTAGATTGATTTAAAACTGTATACATAAAAAGAGTTAAAAAAAGTAAGCCTAAAATAAAGCTAAGTCTTGATAAGTTGAGAGACGAAAGTGTGAAACGCCTATGTGAAAGTGAAATTAATGAAAAAAAAAGAAAAAACGTTAACTTCGGTTGCACCGAAGCTAAATACCCTTCACAGGTGCATTTCTCTTAGTAACTATGTGTTCAGTTTATATGGAAGCTATATGCTATAGTAATTCGTTCTGAACAATTTTTTTGGAGATTTTATTGTTACCTTAAGCAGTAAACCATGCCAAATTTCGAGAAGATACCACGTCAAATGCGAAAGTTTTCCATACAAGCCCTTCATTCCGATCGTTCGGTTTGTATAGCAGCTATATGCTATTGTAATCCGATCTGAGCAATTTCTTCTGATTTATGTTTATTTCTATAAACAATAACTCACACCAAATTTCGTCAAGATATATCGTCAAATGAGGAAGTTTCCCATGCAAGCATTCAGTGGCGTAGCTAGGGAGGGGCGAAGGGGGCCGTCGCCCCGGGCGCAACGTCTTGGGGCGGCAAAACGATCTTCGCTGTTTTTTAATATTCAGAAAAATACTTCAACAAATACTTTTATTTCTCCAAATTTTCAAAAATGGTATTTAAAAACTCCAATTCGGGCAGAAATTTACTATCAATTTCCTCAAAAACCTTATTGTGAGAATTTTGGAACTTCAGAATTCTTGAAGAGAAAATGACGTTTACAAAATTTCAAAACGATAACTTAAAAACTGAGAGACTAGTTCGTATATATACAGACAGACAGACGGACGGACATGGCTAAATCGACTCTGCTCAGCGTACTGATCATTTATATATATACTTTAAAGGGTCTCCGACACTTCCTTCTGAGTGTTACAAACTTCGTGGCGAACTTAATATACCCTGTTCAGGGTATAATAAATGATATCGCATCAGAAAATGCAGAAAGTATATGGAGCGACTTAAAGGAGATAATTTGTACTACAGCAAAAAACTCTCTTGGAATAGAAAAGAAAGAAAATAATAAAAAAAAGGATGACAGATGACATATTAAAAGTAATAAGTAAACGCCGGGAATATAAAAATAAAAACACTGACATGTATAGACAACTGAATAGAGAAATAAGGAAGATGATCCGTAGTGCAAAAACAAACTGGATAAACAATGAATGCCAATAAATTGAAAGACTACAATTTTTACATGATACTTTCCATTTACACAAAAAATTGAAAGAAGCCGCAGGTTTTCATCGTAAAAATCCACCCTCAATCATTATAAATGAAAACAATGAGGTGGTATTTGACATAAATGAAAAGAAAAGTATATGGAAGAAATATATTGAAAACGTTTGTTCGGATGACAGTAGGTTGAACCAGAACCTTCATCTCCATCACAGACCAACTGGAAATTATATTACAAAAGGCGATATAGAGAGAGCTATACAATCAATGAAAAATTATAAGGCAACAGGTCCGGATGAGGTTCCAGCTGAAATTTTAAAGTTAATAAATGATAAAAATATGACTCTCTTAGTAAAGCTTTTTAAAGTTTATGCAGTGGCCAATATCCAAAAGACTGGTTGAAATCAACATTCATACCACTACCTAAGAAAAACAATGTGAAACATTGTAGTGAGTACGGAAATTTTATGGAAATTCTTCATTCTATGGAAATAGATGACAAAGAGATTTGTTGCATAAGAAATCTATATTGGCAACAAACTGCCCATGTAAGCATCAATGGTGATATAACCGCATTCTGTCATCCTTGTTATTTAACATATATTCGGAAGTAATATTTCAAGAATCGGTAACCAGTATTGATCAAGGTGTGAAAGTGAATGGCCGATAGCTTGATGGGATTACAAGAACTTGTAAACCGAGTTAACTTATGTATGTACATTAGGGTGATTCAAAAAATTTTTTTTTTTTTTTCAGTTGGTACTCGCAAAAATAGGTTTCTAGACACCTCTAAGAAAGCCTCTCCAAATATGAGTTTTTAATTGTAACGGGCAGGTCCTCCGCCTAACGGTTTTCTATTTTTTCTTTTTATCATATAGAAAAATTTATATTTCGCTTTCAACTACTTGAAAAAATATCTTGTTAATTAGGTTTTGTAGGAAATTGAATGCTCTAAAATATCGTCTCTTATGATTTTTTCGTAAACCCGACCGTTTAAAAGATATTAACGGTTGAAATTTGACTATTTTTGGAAAAATTTTTTATTTCTTATGAATTTTATAACTCAATGAAAAAAAAAATATTATGAATGATGAAACTCACAGTTTTGTAGGAAATTTACTGCTCTATAAAAATGGTCTCTTATGATTTTTCGATTAAGTTAAGCGTTTACGAGATATTCATCGTCAAACATCAATGCATATTAAGGTGGATCAAAAAAAAAGTTTTTTTTTTTTTCGTTTGGTACTCCGAAAAATAGGTTCCTAGACACCTCTAAGAAAGCCTCTCCAAAAATCTATTCATAATAATTTTTTTTTCATTGAGTTATAAAATTAATAAGAAATAAAGAATTTTTCGAAAAATAGTCATATTTTAACCGTTAATATCTTTTAAACGGTCGGGTTTACGAAAAAATCATAAGAGACCATATTTTAGAGCATTCAATTTCCTACAAAACCTAATTAACAAGATATTTTTTCAAGTAGTTGAAAGCGAAATATAAATTTTTCTATCTGATAATAAGAAAAAATAGAAAACCGTTAGGCGGAGGACCTTCCCGTTACAATTAAAAACTCATATTTGGAGAGGCTTTCTTAAAGGTGTCTAGGAACCTATTTTTGCGAGTACCAATTGAAAAAAATTTTTTTTTTTTGAATCACCCTAATGTACATAGTGACGAATATGGCCCACGCATTAACATAAATAAGACGAAGTATATGATTATTAGTAGCAAAAACATATACTTACAATGACACACACCTCATGATTAATAATAATCCAATCGAAAGAGTTAAAAATTTCAAGTACCTTGGTTGTCAGATCAATGAAAGTTAGAATTGTTCAAAAGAAATAAAATGTCGAATCGAATTTGCGCGAACAACTTTCCTCAAATACAAAAATATATTATGTAGCCTTGACCTCAACATCACAACCAAAATACGTTTTTTAAAATGCTATGTTTGGTCAGTGCTTCTCTATGCGATGGAAACGTGGACTCTAAAAATCACAGATATGAACAAGCTAGAGTCCTTCGAGATATGGCTTATTAGAAGATTCCTAAAAATCCCATGGATAGATCCAGTTACAAACAGGGAAGTTTTGAGAAGAGTGAACCGCAATAGAGAATTGTTAAAGACAATAAAACAAAGAAGCCTACCTAGGACATATTATGAGGCACTCTAAGTATGAACTCCTACAAATAATTATCCAAGGAAAAATTGAAGGAAAACGGGGTATTGACCGTAAACAACTTTCGTGGCTTCGAAACATTCGACAATGGACAGGAATCCAGAACATTGGCAACCATATAGATGTGGCGAGAGATAGAGATACATATATTTAACATGTAAACATTACATTATTATTATATTATTATTAAGCTTATTAATATTGTACATATTATTAAATGTTATATGATCACCAATATGCGAATATAAATTGGCAAATAAAGAAGAAGATTGATTAAGAACAAAAGTCGCAGCAGGAGCCAAAATAGTTGAAATGGAGAAATTGTCTCATTTACTTTTAACACTTCCGAGTAGCTTTGATGTAGTAATAACTGTAATAGAAACTCTCACTGAGAGCAATTTAACATTAGCCTTTGAAAAAACACGGCTTCTCGATCATGAAATTAAATTAAAAGGAGTTAACAAAGACATAAGTGCTAAAGTGTTGCAAGCTATAGAGCCTAGGGATAACGCATACAAGAACAAATTAACAAAAGTCGTGAAGAAACCTTTTAAAAACAAGTTAAAGTGTTTTCATTGTGGCAAATTAGGTCATATAAAGAAAAACTGTTTCTTCTTAAAAAGGCAGGCAGGCAACCAGAATGATCCCGTTGAAAGTACTGTTAGAGAGAGACAGGCTCAGATGGCAACGACAACGCAGTCGGAACGTGCTTTTGCGATTTTGCTGAAAATAGCGGTAAAAGAGACACAGACTCAGATGGCAACAACAACGCAGCCAGAGCGTGCGTTTGCATTTATGATGAAATTAGCAAATTCCACTGGAAAGGCAGACGGAGTAGATTTTATATTAGATTCGGGGGCATCAGATTACTTAATAAACAACATTACTTTGGTTTCCGAGAGTGAGAATTTAAATCCGAGTGTGGCGATTGAGATTACAAAGCGTGAAGAATTTGTATATTTCTTTTGTTTTATTGAAACGTAACAAGGATATGGTTTTACATTTCATTCCAATTGCAACTAGTGACTAATTTAAACTAACGAGCAATATTTTTCATAATTCATAAAGTACAACAATAAAAGCTCTATTAAAAAGCTTTAATCAAAGACTAAACTTTGTTTTAAAAACTAAACATTATAATATTAGGTTGTCAAAAAAGTCTTGCAGTATTTTCGCTAGTTGGCGCTGAAAGCGCGTAGTTCTAGTTTTATTCGTCGCATCGGGTCATGCTATACCTTTCTGGAAAGCTCATTTCACGCGCTAATACGTGTTTGATTGATTGTCGTTTCTTTTAAGTCGTTCATGAGTTATAGCGTCGCAAACATGGAGCAAAATAAAAAGAAAATTGCGCATAGTTTACAGTACTACTACGATAAAGGCAAAAATGAATCTCAAGCCGCCAATAAAATTTGTGCAGTTTATGGACCCGATACAGTTTCCATTTCCACCGCACAACGATGGTTTGAACGTTTTCGTTCTGGTGTAGAGGTGGTCGAAGATGCGCCACGCTCCGGAAGGTCTGTCGTCGAAAATTGCGATAAAATTGCTGAATTGGTCGAAAGAGACCGGCATAGTAGCAGCCGTAGCATCGGTCAAGAGCTGGGCATGAGTCATCAAAAATTCATTTAAATTTCAATTAAAAAAAAAAATTCAATAACATTACCGCAAGACTTTTTTGACAACCCATTATTTGTTATTTGCTTAAAAGGTCATGAAACGTTGTTCTTTTCAATCTGCGCCTGCTATTTCTAGTCTCTCCCAGTTGTCGGGCTTCAGCGTTTACGTGATTTTGTAACCTTGTAGCATGTTTTGATGCCGTTTCATGTATGACTTCCCGAACCATTTTTATGCAGAGATCACGATGTAGATCTGAATTGCGTATGTACCACGGGGCATTTACAATTTTTCGCAGAACTTTGTTTTGGAATCTTTGCACCGCTTCGATGTATAACGGTGCAGGGCATCCCCATAGTTGTATTCCGTATGTCCAAATAGGTTTTAACGTTTGATTGTAGACTAGGATTTTATTTGAGCTTGTTAATGGCATTAACACCACCAACCCAGCATTAACACCATCGACAACGTCAGCCTGGAAATCTAACGCAGGATTGCTCTTGCCAACAGGTGCTACTTCGGACTGAGTAGGCAATTGAAAAGTTTGAAAAGTAAAGTCCTCTCTCGACGAACAAAAGCTAAACTCTATAAGTCGCTCATAATTCCCGTCCTGCTATATGGTGCAGAGGCTTGGGCGATGAGAGCAACCGATGAGTCGACGTTACAAGTTTTCGAGAGAAAAATTCTGCGAAAGATTTATGGTCCTTTGCGCATTGGCCACGGCGAATATCGCATTCGATGGAGCGATGAGCTGTACGAGATATACGATAACATTGACATAGTGCAGCGAATTAAAAGACAGCGGCTACGCTGGCTAGGTCATGTTGTCCAGATGGACGAAAACACTCCAGCTCTGAAAGTATTCGACGCTGTACCCGCCGGGGGAAGCAGAGGAAGAGGAAGACCTCCACTCCGTTGGAAGGACCAAGTGGAGAAGGAGCTGGCTTCGCTTGGAATATCCAATTGGCGCCACGTAGCGAAAAGAAGAAACGACTGGCGCGCTGTTGTTAACTCGGCTATAATCTCGTAAGCGGTGTCTGCGCCAATTAAGAAGAAGAAGAAGAATGGTTATTTCTTGCCGATTAACCAGTTTATTTTGTTGTATTTTAGTTTTAGTTCTGCAACTTTCCTTTGTATATGCTCCCTTTACTTTAATTTTGCATCCAACGTCAAACCAAGATATTTCGCTGAGGTGGAATACGGGATTACTTCATTTCCAATATGTAAGGGGATTTACGTAGCACCTTTGTTAGTGAAGTTTATATGTACATATGTACAGACTTCAACTCGTTTAGAGTAATGTTCCATTTTTGTGTCCATTCTACAATTTGGTTGATTGAAGACTGCATTCTGTTCGGCGACTCGGATTGATTTTTACCGGTAGTGATTAAGCAGGTATCATCTGCAAATGTGGCGATTGTGCAGTTTGGCGGCGTAGGCATATCGCTAGTAAATAGAATGTATAAGAGTGGTCCCAGGACACTTCCTTGGGGTACGCCCGTTCTTATTGGCTGTAGCGTAGTATACGATGTCCCTGTTTGATTCGGAAGTAGCGGTTGCTCAGGTAGGAGGCAAGTAGTTCAGTTAAATGCTGTGGAAAGAGAAGTCTTAATTTATAAAGTAAACCATGGTGCCATACTCTATCGAACGCCTGAGATACGTCAAAAAACAGCTGTGCAATTTTATTTTTTTTTCCATCGCATTTTCTATTATATGTATCTGTTATTCGGTGAACTTGATCGATTGTGGAATGTTGCGATCTAAATCCAAATTTATGAATTGGTATAAGGTCGTTCTCTTCAATTGTGTTCTGAAGTCTTCTTACAATTACAGCTTCAAGTATTTTGGACAAAATAGGCAACAGTGAGATTGGATGATATGACGAGGCCTCCTGGGCGCTTTTTGTACTATAATGATTTCAGATACCTTCCATGACAATGGGACACATCTGAGATCTAATCAAGCGTTTATTATCGATGTAAGTTTTTCTAATGCTTTTCGCGTTAGATTTTTTATTACATCAGCAGTCAACAAGTCGAAGCCGGGAGCTTTTTTTGGCATAAATCTAGTTTTAATGATATTTTTCACTTCTTTAATTGATGCTGGTTGGATTTCTCCTTCGTATTGCGATCCTTCCAGCTGCGGTAAAGTTCCATGGATCACAAAGGGACTAAACGTTTTAGTTAGTTTCTCTGAAAAAACTTCCGCTTTTTCTTCATCGCTTTTGGCCCAGGATCCGTTTGGCTTTCTCAGGGGTTTATTTGACAATATAGGTTTCCTTGAATAATCGGAATGTTTGTTTGGCGTTAATTTCTCAATATAATTAGAAATATTTTGATTCGTCAATAACTTTATTTTAGTACTGAGAACCTTAGTTAAATTGTTCAATTCTGTTTGGTATTGAGGAAAACCGCGTGATTTGTAAGGATGCAAACATCGTGAAATGAAACATCGATGGATGTATCGATGTTTCTTCAAACAACATCGAAACCAAAAACATCGGCCACTGAAATATCGATGTATCGAAACATCGATGGATTTTTGAACTTTTTTTACGTATTTTATAAGTGAGCATAAAAAACTTATTTCAGAACCATAATTAAGTGAAATACAGTAGTAATTTAATTGATATATATTTTAGCTACCTATTAGAACCTTTTCTCAATAAATAAAAGATATAAATAGTTTTTGAACAAACAACAAATTATTTATTTAAAATAGAATTGAAAAATAACAATTTGGAAAGTCTTTTCCCTGTCAAGCGATTTCTTTGCTGTGTGATCGTTGCTCCAGCTTTCGAAAACAGTCGTTCACTAGGGACTGAGTGGCCACAATGGATAAATATTTGGAAGCTTGTTAATACAATTCAGAAAATCCATTTTTCATATCATCCCACATTTCTGTTGGATTCTGTTTGATAGAAGCAACAGCTGATCCAAGATACATTTGCACTTCAACTTCCGTTGTTGTAATAGCAGATAAATTGAAAAATTTACATTTCATATTTTGCTGGGCCAACTGTTTATGATGGCTCCAAATATCAAACGGGTTTTCTGTTGCGCACTCATCCGAAGATTCCGACGTACTAACGCCATTATTTGCATCCTTTATGAAATTTGGAAGGCTATTATTTTTTTTTCGCCAAACAAGCTTCTATTTAATTTCATCATGGTTGAATCATTATCTGTTACACAAGCAGAAACTTTATTTATGCAAACGTTCCACTCGTTGAAAAGTTTAAACATAGTTTCTTCTAAATAAGCTGCTGTATGACTTTCGTGCAGTTCGATTACTCTTGAATTGTTACCCCAAGGAACGACTGTTTTTTCATTGTCTCCGTCCATATGTCATTCGTTAGGCAATAACTGTCGCACTTACGAATATAGGGGAAACTGGGGTACCTTTGACACCTTTTTTTTGAAATAAAATTTCTCGAAATGTGTTTGAATTGTCATAAAATAAGTTGTTACCTGCATTAGAGCAATTATTCAGCTTTATAATATTGCCGGAGTTTTTTTTTCAGCGACTCCCTTTTACACTTTAATTTACAGTTTTTAAAAAAAGGTCATTTTGTCTAATGTGCCCCTGTCACGAGGTACATTTGACTGTAGGAGGGGAGCATTTGACACCTACATTAAATTAAAATAAACCAGCATTTTGTATATAAACTCATTTTATTTTAATTTTGGAAAGCAAAAAATATTTAAGTTACAAGTTTTGAATTAAAAGAAAAGAAAAATTTAAAGGAAATGAATTATAAGTTTTGATAAAAAATTATTTTATATAATACTTTGATAAGTCCAGTTTAAAAATGTATTTTGTACGACACCGTGAAGTTGAAGCAGGATTTTCAGGAACTGGCAACTTCAGCTCTATTTCACTGCGCATAATTATAGCCAAATCTTCAATTTCTCTATTAACAAAAGCCAAACTTGAAGGAGATGTCTTTCGGAAAAATTTGATGTTATAAGTGCAGTTACCAAATGTTTCTATTATTTGACCTACATAGAAAACGGTGTTTTTGATGTTTTCTTGGAATTTTACCAGAACGTAGTCTCCAACAGTCAAATTATCATCATCAGTTATTTTGTCTGTGTCTAAATCATCTGCCCGGGATTCAAGGTAACCTTCATCATCAGGAGGGAATCCATTAGAGTCAATTGTGTCAGCGTAGCTAATGTTACCCGTACTTTCGTCTGAAGATTCGATTTTCAGTTGAGGTTTTCTTTTTGGTTTCTTCTTTTTGGCCTGCTGTGTTCTCTTCTGTGAAAACTTGAGAGTGCGCTTGGCGGTTTTAATTTTTTTCTTTATACATAGTAGTAAGCTGCTCAATCCTTCTTTTTTCAGTTGAAGAAGTAAGGATTCGGGAAGTTCCACTTCTCGAAGATTTCGTGGATGCATGCAGTTGCGATATAGGCCTAACTAATTCTGGCGTAGTACATGGTGAGTTATGATTTAGGCTGCTTTGTGGAGTTTTTGTAGCATTTTGTGATGAATTCATATCATCTGATCTATCAGGATGAACGCGTTCAACTTCCTTATCTGTTACAGACTCCAACGCAAATGTTTCATCTTGAAAAACCTGGGTATTGAGAGGACAAATTCCTGTTGCTTTGAATCCGTTCATTATGTTTTCTGGGGAAAATGCTCTTTGAAATGGTTGTTGAGTTAAGGTGCCGATATCATATATACTGATTTGTTTTCCAGGATTTGTGGTTAAAAGATCGTTAAAGGCTTTGCGGCAAAATTGTTTAAAGGGTCCGAAAACTGATGCATCCAATGGTTGTAAACGATGGGATGTATGTGGAGGAAAAGAAAGTAATACAATTCCAGCCTCGGCGCAATAGTTTATGCTTTCCAAACTGCAATGTGACGCATGATTATCAAGCAGAATTAGAATTGGGTTTCCAACTGAACAGTGCGTAAAGTTTTTAATGTGTTTCAGCACATTTGCAAAGAGTTCGGAAATCATCCATCCGGATTTTGTATTCAATATCAACGAACCGGGCATGCATCCACTTCCGAATCTTTCACTGAAACGTACACGAGGAAATATATAAGCCGGAGGCAAACGATTTCCGCAAGCGTTAACTATGCCAACGATTGTAACCAAGCTGCCGCGCTCAGCGGAAGATAATTGAGAAACAAAACGTTGTCCTTTTGCAGCACAAATCTAGAGAAGAAATATGTTATTTAAAGTCATTAACGTGTATTTCCAACCTGGCTAGGCTCTATCACGGTAGTTAAACCAGTTTCGTCCAAATTATAGATATCTTTTGGCTGAAATGTGGACTTTTCAAACAATGTAGTAAGGTTTTTGAAAAAACTTTCCACTGCTGATTTAGTAAAACCGCGTAATCTTGCCAAACTGATCTTTTCAGGTTTACGAAATGATATTGAATCATTTCTTTTAAGAAATCCGTAAAGCCAATCGTCTCCAGCTTCTTTGGATTTTTCCCAGGCAGTTGGAGTAACCAAATTTTTAGCTTTAGCGTAATCATATGCAAACTTTTTTAAAGTTTGATAAGTTAAGCCGTAAGAATAAAAAGCACATTTCTTGACGTAATCACAAATATCAGTTTCTTTTTGCTTATTAAATGTCTGGCGAGATGTGAATTTCGATGGAAATTTAAAATAATCATCAGAGCTGCTATCATTGCCAGAATCTGAAAGATTGCCAGAAGGTGCCTTATGTTTTAAGCGCATGATTAGAGTTGTTCTATTTATTCCGTATTTAATGGCAGCTGTAGTTTGCGTTTCAGTCCCATTTCTGATATCCGTTATTGCCTTTCTAATATTAATCCGTTATTGACTTTTGTCAAATGTGCCCAATTCAAAAATGTCAAATGTACCCCAAGGAGGAGGAGCATTCTGCATTATCAACTTGATCGAGTAATACCTTTTTATATACATACATTCTCAACGTGACAGCGAAGATTCGACGTGTTACCTGATGTTTTTAATTTCTTGTTGAAAAGTTTGCATGTGGCGGATGCATCTGAATTTCTTATAAAGAAGCTACAGACCTTCCTTTTTAATTTTGAAGGCAGCATTTTGAAAATCTGAAATATTATGTACATATTTAAACGTCTTATTTACAAATATTTTATATTCACTACACTTGTAATAAAGTTGTGATTGACAACAGATGAATTCGAAATAAAACTTATATTAAACGCTCAAAAACAACTTCTAACACACATAGCACGAAATAGACTGTCACACAAAATGTATTTTCGATTTTTTGTAAAACTTATTTCGCATTAATTCATAAGCGAATTCTCAATATTATTCAAGTGCACATTCAAGCAACGAATTCTCCGTTTTTTACAACAAAACTCATGACAGTTTGCCAAAGCATTTCGAAGCAGATTTTTTCGCATTAATACTGAGAAAAAGTGCTGCAAAGATGTGGAGTATTTGAAAAAACATCGACATAAAACATCGATCCAGGCAACATCGATGTATCGATGTTTTTAGAATCACAACATCGACAACAGGTTTCAGAAACATCGATGCATCGTTTGCATCCCTAATGATTTGCCATTTTTTACGTAATTTTCTGTTTTTCTTTATGAGATCTAAAATGTCTGATGGAAATTTAGTATAAAAGTTTTTTTGTTTAGGAACAGGAGTACTTTTCCAAGCCGAATTGAATAGTTTTCGTAAATATATGAACTTCATCTTCTAAAATATCTTGAGTTGTTATATTAACTTTAACATCAATATTTTTGTCGAGAATAACTTTGAAATATTCCCAATCCGTATGTCTATTAGAAAGATAAGGCGGTATGTAGATTTATTTTAGATGGCCATTTAGGATTAGATATACTGGCGAGTGGTCCGAATTTAAGTCCAATCCATTTTCCATGGTAATGAACGTCTTGGATATTTGTCGAGTGATGAAAAAGTCGATCAAGTCAGGTAATTTTCTTGCGTCGGAAGGCCAGTAAGTCGGCTTGTCAGTAGACATGAAGTCGCATCCAGTTGCCATAGCAGCTTTAAATAGCTCTCTTCCCTTCGGTGTCGTTACTTTTGAACCCCAATGGGAGTGCTTTGCGTTAAAATCACCACCCATGATGAATATCCCATGGTGTTTTAGTATAAGTTCTGTGTACAAGTCCATTTTAATATTGTGTCTAGGTGGGCTACTTATATATTGCGGTAATAATTATTTTTCCGAAACTAGTCTTAACCGATATGGTCGTGGTTTGGAATTCTGAGATACTTATATTAATTTCCTCGTAGTGGGAAATATTATCTCTGATAATTATGGCACTCCCCCCTCTCGTATTTGTATATGCTACTGCGAAAGGACTAGTTAACCTTAACAGTTCTGGGAACAACATTATATTACAAAATGTGCTGTATTGCAAGGAAGTTCCGCACAATTTAGTATCCGTGAAGAAGATGCTAGATGCTGGAATGTCATCTTTAGGTTATACTCGTATTAGTGTAGGAAAATTCTTAGAAATTAAACGAGAGGGCTTGTTTGAAGATGTTGAGCTTATAAAAGAAGTACAGCTAGATAGAAATGAATTGTAGTGTAATAACGGAAAAACAGTCTAGGCTAAAATTTGAAAAAAAAAAAAAAATATTAAACGCCAACTATTCGTAGTTCATTCTGATGCCCTCAAATATTGATATTAAAAACTACTATGTACTTATGTATTATTTATTGATCAGTATACACATTACTGTGTGACATATTTAATCTATCTTCTATCTTCTATATAAATAAAAATGAATTGTTGTTCGTTAGTCTGATTAAAACTCGAGAACGGCTGGGCCGATTGAGCTGACTTTGGTTTTAAAATGTTTGTCGTAGTCCAGAGTAGGTCTAAACGGTGAGCAAATAAGGAAAAATTACGAGTAAGATAGAGTAAAACGACAATTCCATTTTCCCATATAAAAGTTGACCACTTACTTGCTGTCAAACATTTGACAGTATTTGTACTCTCAGTTCCACTCGAATTGAAGAACGCATTAAAACAAGACTCTTGAATCGACAACATAATATCAACTTTGCTCATAACATCGTGTATTTAAATTTCAATTTCAAATTTCAAAATATATAAATATAATTAATGTGTTGACATGTTTGATGGTGCCAACCTTACAGTGTTACCAACTCCCAAAAATACTTTTATTATAATAATACTTTTATTATATTCTCTGCCTGTGCAGACTCCACATTGCTCATGGCTTACTAGATATAGAATACTACATAGTTTGCCTTATCGTAAGCTAGAAGCTGTCTCTTCAGCAGTTTAACAGCGCAGTTTTCATTTATATGAAAATTTCGAAGAGGCAACATATCCCATTTCCACATATGCCGACGGCATTTTAATTTTGGTATTATGAAAATTAGAAGAGCGAGTTAAGACGGTTGTGTTATATTATAAAAATAAAGTACATTTTCAAAATAACTTTTAATATTTAGTATAATATTGTTAATTTATAGAAATATTATGCAAATTGGGTTGGGAAGTCTAAAATTTAATAAACTTACACAAGCATAAATCAAAATATCATTTCTCATTTTAAATTTATTATTTTAAAGTTATGCCACAATTATTATATAGTAGTCCAAAAATATAAATTCTTATTTTTCCCAGAAATACATTTGTAAAAAAGCATCTTTATCCTTTGTTATTATCTTATTTTTTCCAAAAATACATTTGTAAACAAAAGGATATTTATCCTTTTTTTATGTTCGACACAAAAGATTTAAGGAGTTCAAGAGGTCAAAACGTGCCCTACATCAGCTACCTACCCGACGGCATTTCGCAAATGATAAAATAAATTTTTCAAGAGCTCAAAGCATACGCTACATCATCTCGAACCTACCTACCCTACGCTTTTGCGCAAATGATTATATCATGATAGCAAATGCCCACATACAGATTTGGCAATGCCAATAATAGTTAGTATTCTATGAATTCTATCCTGTCGAGATGCCCTGTAGTAAGTGTATCCGAACGTTACATTGTTTTGTCCATACATTTAGAGACTTTTTGCTGCGCTCCTACTTTAACATCCTTGGTTTTGTCATCTCATGTTAAAAAAAAGAAACATTTAATTGGAGAAATAAGAAAGTAATAAATAAGTAATAAGTGTATCCGAACGTTCCATTGTTTTGTCATCTCATGTAAAAAGCACGTGTATCCGAACGTTACATTGGTTTGTCCATAAATTTAGAGACTTTTTGCTGCGCTCCTACTTTAATATCCTTGGTTTTGTCATCTCATGTTAAAAAAAAGAAACATTTAATTGGAGAAATATTGAAATACTGCTAAAAGTGATTTTCTTCTCGCTGCTTACAATGCCGAGGAAAAGAAAACGACCTGACATAGGTCGTCGAAGTCGTGTAAATGTGCAACGAGCTACTTTACGCTCCAACTGCACTAATGACCAGCGAGATGCTGATAATGATAACAGTCGTACAAGTATGGGAGAATTACGTTCAAGAGTAAATAACTATCAAGTGGATAGGGAGAGAATGGAACGAGTTCGTGCACATCGATCACAACAGCAGCGAGCACGGGATAACGAATTTAATCGATTCCGCAGACGCAATGCTCCTGTAAACCTCGAACGAGGAGCATTTTCCTACGATCCGGAATTTGATTATAGTGCCGACAAATCTGTGACGATTGGAGAAATGTCAATCATTTGTCAAGATAGTAAAGCATTAAAGTACATTAGTGAACCTGCAGGATTATGTTGTGCTGGTGGCAAAGTACAATTGCCTCAATTGGTTCCACCACCTGAACCATCATTAGATAATGGAATGGAAAGTGAGTCCAAACACTTCTTGGCTAACATCCAAAAATATAATAATTGCTTCCAAATGACATCGTTTGGTACAACGCATATAGTACAAGACGGGTTCATGCCTACTTTCAAGGTAGTATACCATAATTGTTTTAGTGAAATTCTAATTTGTATTTGTATCACAATTAATTTAACCAGTTCTTAAACAATTACAGATACAAGGACAAATTCATCACTGCCCCCAGGGCAATGCTGCCAGTGCCAGATGCAGATCATAAATTTTTGCAAATTTATTTTATGGGCAATCAAGATGTGGAAGTTGATACACGTTGTGGTCATAATCCAACCGTCAAGCGAATCATTGTCCAACAACTGCAAACATTTCTTCACGAGAATAATGAATTAGTGAAGATGTTCAAAATGGCACTGGATCGGATGCCATCAGAAAGCCATAATATTGTAATAAGAGCCGACAAAACACCTGCTGCAGAGCATGCAAGGAGATTTAATTCACCAACAATAGATGAAGTGGCTATTGTCGTTGTTGAAGAGAATTTGCAATCAAGAGATATTGTACTTCATCGCCGGAACAATGAATTGAAACTTGTATATGAAACGCATAGAGCTTATGATGCTTTACAATACCCATTAATTTTCTGGCAGGGAGAAGATGGGTACCATTTTAATATCAAAATGGTTAATCCAACAACAGGTAATTAGATTATACAAAATATAATATTTTATATGTTCAACATATAAATGTATTTTTTTATCATATGTTCTTCCAGGTGCTGATACACACAAAAAAGTCAGTGCCATGAATTATTATGCATACAGACTCATGATCCGTGAAGGTGAAGTAAATCACATTTTGATGTGTCAACGGCTCTTTCATCAGTATGCAGTGGACATGTACGTCAAAATTGAGACTGAAAGATTGACATACATCCGTCTTAACCAACAGCAGCTTCGATCTGAAGAGTACATTCATCTTCGCGATGCAATCAATGCTGACGGCAATGTAAATAATGTAGGAAGAATGACAATTTTACCGGCCACTTACATCTGAAGCCCGCGCCACATGCACGAGTACGCTCAAGATGCGATGTCTTATGTTCGAAAGTATGGCCGTCCAGACCTATTTATTACATTCACCTGTAACCCACAATGGATTGAAATAAAAAAAGAACTGCTACACAACCAAACACCACTTGATAGGCATGACATCACAGCCAGAGTTTACGGGCAAAAATTAAAATCTTTAATGAATTTGTTGGATGTACTCTGTTGAGTGGCAAAAGCGTGGTTTGCCACATGCTCATTTATTAGTCTGGTTGGTTGACAAAATAAGGCCAGAAGAAATTGATTCCATTATTTCAGCCGAAATTCCTGATGAAACGGTTGACCCAAAATTGCATACGATAGTAACTAAACACATGATACATGGACCTTGCGGAGTTTTCAACAACAGCTCACCCTGTATGATCGACGGCAAGTGCTCCAAACGGTACCCGAGAAACTTGCTTGCTGAAACCATCTCGGGAATCGATGGTTACCCATTGTATCGTCGGCGATCAGTTGAGGACGGTGGACGATCTGTAGATGTCAAGATAAAAGGACAAGATTTTCATGTAGTCAATCGTTGGATTGTGCCGTTCTCGCCCATATTGTCCAAAACTTTTGAACTATTGAAGCTCACATCAACGTGGAATTTTGTAACTCTGTGAAATCCATAAAGTACATATGTAAATATGTTAACAAAGGTAGCGACATGGCCATGTTCGCAGTAACAAACACAAATGATGAAGTGTCTCACTATCAGATGGGTCGCTATGTAAGCAGCAATGAGGCTATTTGGCGCATATTTTCGTTTGCAATTCATGAAAGACATCCCACTGTATTGCATTTGGCAGTTCATTTAGAAAATGGACACCGAGTGTATTTCAACCCAAACAACGCTGTGGATAGAGCGGCACGTCCACCTGTGACCACATTGACAGGTTTCTTCTCAATTTGTGCAACTGATCAATTCGTTCGCACTTTGCTGTATGCTGATATGCCGCTCTACTACACATGGAACGCATCATCAAAGTCTTTTCAGCGTCAGAAACAAGGAACACCACTTGAAGGATATGAAAATGTATTTTCCACAGATGCTATAGGCCGTATATATACAGTACATCCCAATAACGATGAATGTTATTATCTTAGATTGTTATTGGTGAATGTTCCTGGTCCGACATCTTTTCAACAATTGCGAACAGTTGATGGACATCTGTGTGCGACTTACCGTGAGGCGTGTCAATTATTACGGTTGCTTGAAAACGATTCGCGTTGGGATGATACGCTCAAGGATTCCGTGATATCTTCATCGTCGCATCAAATTCGCACACTGTTTGCGATTATAATATCGACATGTTTCCCCTCAAATCCGAATGATTTGTGGATGAAATATAGGGATGAGATGTCTGAGGATGTGTTGCATCGCGTGCGTTGTGAAACTTTGAATCCTACATTGGAAATTACGGCAGAGATTTACAATGACACATTGATCATAATAGAAGATATGTGTTTGTTGGTGGCAAATAAAGTATTGTCGTGTTTGGGCCTGACAGCACCCAATCGTGCTATGCAATATGCATTAAACCATGAGTTGCAAAGAGAACTCAGTACGATACTCAAGCTATGACCGAAGCAGTTCGCACAACTGTTCCGCAATTGAACGAAGAACAAAGGATTGCGTACGATCGTTTAACACAAGCTGTAAACAGTGGGTCTGGGGGGATTTACTTTCTTGATTCTCCTGGGGGTACTGGGAAAACGTTCCTAATTTTATTGCTATTAGCAAAGATCCGATCGCAAAATGAGGTAGCCCTAGCGTTGGCTTCATCTGGAATAGCAGCAACTTTATTAGAAGGCGGACGAACTGCACATTCAGCCTTAAAATTACCATTAAACATGCATATCAACGAAACGCCAGTTTGCAACATTGCCAAAAATAGCGCTATGGCGAAGACTCTCCAAGTATGCAAATTTATAATTTGGGACGAATGCACAATGGCCCACAAGAGGTCGCTGGAGGCACTAGATAGGACGTTAAAAGATTTATGTGATAACCAAAACATTTTTGGTGGAGCTATGATACTGTTGTCAGGTGATTTTCGTCAGACTCTTCCAGTAATTCCTCGATCGACTGTTGCTGACGAAATAAACGCATGTCTAAAATCATCAAATTTGTGGCGGCACGTAAAGACACTACAATTAACTACTAACATGCGAGTGTTTTTGCAACAAGATCAAACTGCGACTGTGTTTTCGAAGCAGTTGCTGGATATTGGCAACGGTAAGGTCGTAGTTGACAGCTCGACCGGATTAATGACTTTTCCCACAGATTTCTGTCACTTCACAGAATCGAAAAAAGAGCTTATTCAGCATGTTTTTCCGGACATTAAACAACAATATAATAACCACGGTTGGCTAAGTGAACGAGCAATATTGGCAGCAAAAAACAAAGATGTCGATGATCTCAATGCTACCATTCAGAATTTCCTTCCAGGAGAGTTGTTTACGTACAAATTAGTTGACACGGCCACAAACCAGGATGACGTAGTCAACTATCCTACATAATTTTTAAATTCATTGGACTTGCCTGGACTACCACCATATAATTTGAAATTAAAAGTAGGGTCAGTTGTCATCATGCTGCGTAATATTAATCAACCTCGACTTTGCAATGGAACGAGATTGGTTGTGAAGAAACTCATGAATAACATCATCGAAGCTAAAATAATCAAAGGGAAATACAAAGGAGAGGATGTCTTAATCCCACGAATACCTATGATTCCAACGGATTTGCCATTTGATTTTAAGAGGTTGCAATTTCCCGTGCGTCTGGCGTTTGCGATGACCATAAATAAATCGCAAGGCCAATCGTTGCAAGTCTGCGGAATAAACTTAGAGTTTCCCTGTTTCGCACATGGACAATTATACGTTGCGTGTTCGCGCGTCGGAAAACCAACATCTTTATTTATTTACGCACCGCAAAAAAAAAAAAAATATTGTCTACCAGAAAGCACTATATTAATTAACTGTATATGATCATAACTGTGTTGTATTTAATTTAAGCAAAGATTTGTTTATCATGTTCACAGTCCAGAAACGAGCACATCCAAGAAAATTTTAAATTTTTGTATATGAAGTGTATAAATATAAATAAATGACTTAATATGTATAAATTATGTGCATTTGGATCCTTAATGTCAACGTGTATTAGTAACTCTTTATTTCCATCAACTTGGCTCCATCTACTTGGGAACCACTTGGCTCGCCAGGACATGATAATATGGTGGAAGTACTAGGCGACTCGGACAAATCTGATTCGATCAGAACATTATCAGTGTTGAGCTGCTGGCTGTCTTCAATAACATCAATATCTACCAGAACATTCTTGATGTTGGGCTTTTGGCTGTCTTCAATAACTGGAATGTCCTTTGTGTCTTCTGCCGATAAATTAAATTCACAGAATGTCTCCTCAGATGATGAAGATGGCATTGTAGAAACGTGTTTTGGTTTAGATAGCAACTTTTGCTTTAATATATTTTTTGTACTTTTGCCCTGTTCACGCGTATTATTCGTTCTACATTCTTACCACACTTGGTACAAAATCTGAAGGTAACAGCGATTATGTTGTAGCATTCGTCGCATCTTAATAATAATTTAATACAATCTGGACAGTTATTATTATTTTTCTGCCGTTCCATCCACTTTTTACAAAACGGACAATGCATTTTAAGGAGTTGAGGGATATATAGCTTCATATATTATAGTTGTTTGAATTCTTTATTTTCTCGATGACAGATGTAGTTCTTCTTCTTTTCCTAACCATGGCCATCGTCAAAAAAAAAAACGACAGATGTAGTTTGATAGTTATAGTGTAAATATTTGTCAGTATTCACTCAAAAAAAATTGTCTATGGTAAAATGTCACTTGAAATGTTAACGTCTCTTTGCTGTGCATCTATACTATAATTCTTTAATATTCCTAAAAATCTAAAAGCAGCAAATTTCAATAAAATTAAAAAAGTATTGTGTCGTGTGTTTGTGACTTACTAAATATGCCTCCAATAATTAGGCGGTGCGAAGTTCGCCGGGTCAGCTAGTCTTATGTATAAAAATTAATTGCAAAATGTGTTGCTAAGCGCATAACTCAACAACGCCTGGAGCAGTTTTGCTTTTTTTAAAAAAATGTTCGTTGAGGTTCAAGGATGGTTTTTACGGAAAGAAGAAACCGAATAATTGCCGGAAAACACCTAAAAAAAGCCATTTTCTTATTCCCATACAAACGAATGAATGTTTATTTGTTAGTAACGCTAAGGGAACGGCTGCTCCAAGTTTGATGAAATTTTCAGAAGTTGTTCGTTGTGGATCGAGGAAGGTTTAGAAACAAAAATACCTTATACTTTTCATGAGGAAAAGTCGGAAACACATTTTCACATTTTCTTCAAGTTTTGTTTTTTTTGTTTTTCAATATTTTGATTTGTAAATTATGTATTTGAATCGTTCAATTTCTGTCGCTTGCTTTTTTATTCCGGCTACTCAAAGAAAAATTATTGAAAATTATTCAGTGAAAACTTTAAGTGTGTTTCACACAAAGTGATCAATTTCGAAGAGGTCGCCCTAATATCGGTCGGCGTTCTTTTTGCCATCAACGTATGGCAGCCCAAGACAAGGCAAGAAGTACTCCCAGGATGTGGTATATGACAATTATGGATTGCGGTCAATCAGCAAGCGATCGTCACGATGTCACAGCACGACTTTTCAAACAACAGTTACGATGTTTGAGAAAGATCAAGTATTATACGAAGTGATGAAAACAAATATAGTTCATGGAACTTGCGGACACCACAATCCCCCTTCGGTTTGTATGCCTGACAATAAATGCACCAAACAATATCCACGTGCTTTACTTTCGGAAACGCAAACTGGAAATGATGGATAACCACTCTATCGGCGTCGCTTACCAGACGACAGTGGCAGAACATTTAGCATTCAATTTATAATAGTGAATATCGTAGTTGACAACACGCGGATCGTACTATACTCACCATTACTGCCTGCGGGGAGGGAGATAAGAATATTCCCGCGGTAAGGCATGCCTGTCGTAGGAGGCGACTAAAATCCAAATGCCCTATGTCCGACATTCACATGTCTGGTTTATTGAATGTCGGCATGGTCAGAGATGTCAGAAAAGTGCTATATTGAGATGCTATCATATTCTTTAAATGGGTTTGCGATTATATAACAAACACTAAATGGATTTGACGGACAACACATCATACAGTCGGGTTCTTAAGAATTCCTTGGAATTCTTGGGGGCTCGACTGGCAGTAGCTTAAGCGCAAGCTTGGACTACAGGTCACACCAAAGACTAAAACATGGTACCACGGGGAGCAGCCGCCCCTGGAGTTCGCTCCAGTCTGCTCATTGGGTCTTGGCCCTTTGGGGAGATTCGTGGTGGCTGTGGTTTAAACCTTAATGCAGGAAGGACTTAGTCCAATGTGGAGTCGGACTGCGGCCGGGTGCCGGACCCAGAGTACGGCAGAGGTTTTAGATGGGCCTCGCACCCGACCAAGGTGGAAAGGGAGTCCCACCCTTTCAATTTGGAACCAAAGTGTATGAGTGTGTGGCAGGCACTCATACCTTGGTTTTTCCAGAGTGTAGTGTGGGTGCACACACTTACGCTTTGGGGCGCTGATCAACGCATTGTTTTGATCTGTGTGTTTCTAGTAATAGAAAACACCGTGGATTTGAGCCTCCTTAGGCAGATACCCACGTTAAACCACATTGGATTCTATACTCACCATTATTGTCTAATTCACATTCAAAACTCATATCAATGTTGAGTATTGCAGTTTGGTGTAATCGATAAAATACGTTTTTAATTACGTCACCAAAGGAGGCAACATGGCGGTTATTGGTCTTGAACTATACGGTCGATACGTGAACTGCAATAAAGCGCTTTGTATGTAAGGTATTTACTTTTGCAATTTATGAACGTTTTCCGACTGTTGTGCGTCTCGCAGTTAATTTGGAGAATGGCCAAAGAGTGTATTTCAACCCAGAGAATACAGTACAGCCAGTGGAAACACCGCCAGCAATAAAATTAACATTTACGAGTTTTTTCTCAACTTGCGTCTGTGATCCATTTGCGAGAACATTGCTCTATTCGGAAATATCTTGATATTTTACATGGAATGCATCGTCGAGGAAATAGCAGAAAGCAAGGCCAACCAGTAGATGGACATCCAGGTGTTTTCTCAACTAATGCATTAGGACGAATTTACACAATCCACCCGAAAAACGACGACTCTTTCCACCTTCGGTTTCTATTGATTAATGTACGCTGTTCAACTTTATTTGAGTCATTGCGTACTGTAAATGGTACGGTGTGCGCAAGTTTTGGAGAAGTAAACCAGCAATTACAATTGCTGGAACATGTTAATCACTGGAATGAAAATGATTCGACATATCCGCCTTCAAATCCGAGTCAATAATGGGATACGAATAAAAATGACATTGCCGAAGACATTTTACATCGTCTTCGCTAAAAATTAGAAATGGGTCAATTCCGGTTGATACTTCCGGAGGTTTGATATCAATTCCATCTTCCCTTTATCAATTCACGAAAGATGAACTCATCACGAATGTTCGGACATTGGCCAAATTATCGTAACTACGATTCCTTAAGTGCACGCGTAATGTTTGCTGCCAAAAATACCGATGTTGTTGACTTAAACTGGAAGATTTAAAGTCAAATTCCGGGAGACTTGCGCTCATACAAATCGACCGATCGTCTTGACTATTAAGACGTCGCCGTGAATTATCCAGTGTTATCAAAGTTGGATCTGTCGTTATGTTCCGCAATCTGCACAAACGAATACAAGAGAGCAGAATTCTTGATTCTAAGAATTCCTTTGAGTTCTAACGATTTGCCATTTCAGTTCAAACGTATTCCGTTTCCAGTGAAAATTGCATTTGAGATGACAATCAACAAGACACAAGGATAGTCGCATATAGTGTGGCATAAATTTGGATATGCCATGTTTTTCACACGGTCAGACGTGGCGTGCTCACGAAATGGAAAACCATCTTCTCTGTACACCGGAACAAAACCCAAAAAATGTTTATCAATCTGCGTTACATTGAAAAAAAAAATGAAATGATAAATTTAACTTTCTTTTCATTTGAAACAGGGGCGAACGCAGGGGGGGAGTTTTGGGGTGTTAAAACAAAGTAATTGAATTTTTAAATAATAGAATTTAATTCTACATAGTCATTTGAAAAATTGTGATTTGTTGTTTTCAAAGCAATCTTTCTGCCGACGATGTATGAATATGTAAAATAAATGAATACATTAGTCACTAACAGCTAACTATTTAAGGACAGCCAGGCGGCCCTCCTGGCTTTGTCTTCACCCATGACAAATTCCAGCACAGTTCACAACTGCAAGAGAGCACTAAGCTCAATAAAAGACAAGCTCCAGCTAAACTTGATCTGGGTTCCCGGCCACAGGAACATTTTCGGTAACGAAAAAGAAGACGAGTTGGCAAAGGCAGGAGCTTTCCTCAATGAATCCAAGGCGGAGCTAATACCAAGCCCGCTAGGATCGATAAAAGGAGAGATCAATAGACAATTTCAGCAAATTGCAAACAACAGGTGGAAAAACATTACAAAATGCGTCATAACTAAACAATTATGGCCAACATATGACAGGAAAAGAACCAATGACTTATTGAATAAGTCAAGAAAAAGTATTTACAGAATAACAGCTACCACAACAGGGCACTGGCCATTTGGGGAACATGCGTCCAAAATGGGCTTGCCCTACAACGACATCTGCCGTGGCTGCGGAGTAGCAGGGAACAAGGAAAAAATCTTCCACTTTCTCTGCGAATGCCCAGCTCTAGCACAGATCCGACACAAAACACTCGGAATCCACCAAGCACCAAACCTTGAATGGATTTCCACCAAAAGCATATCGGACATAAGTAGTTTCATCGAAACCTCAAAATGGTTTGAGAGAGAAGGTGAAACGTAATAGCAGATGCAGGAGGTTCTACGAATAGTGTATCAAAATGGCACACCAGTGCTAATTGAGCCCGATAGGGCTGCACTCCTACCTACCTACCACTTACAGCGTTGCCGTTTTGATATAATTGTATATTTTTTGATACTTTTTTTTTCAAAATTTTGTGATTTGATACTTTTTCACAAACGGCCTATTTTGATACTTTTCTGCTGATAGAATTTAATTTTTTGAAACTATGAAAATGTTAAACTAAAAACAAACCTATTGTATCTGGATAGTATTAAAAAGTTGTGGGAATGTAGGCCAATTAAAAAACCCAGAAAAATATAAACTGGACAGAGACATTTTTTTAATTTGCTTCAAAGTAATGAGCTTGCCTTATAACTCTGTGGCTGCTGAACTGGATTTTTTTAGATTTAAGGGGAATTGTGAGTCGAAAATGGACTTCTTTTGAAAATTAGTTCTGAACTGAAAAGTCACCAATAAGGTTTCTATTATTTTTTTAGAGTTTATTGTTAATCATAATACAGGAAAAATAAAAACTCATTTATTATGACTTTCAATTTTCGTTCCATGAGCAAAATGTAGTGAAATAAATTTAAATTAAAAAAAAATATGCTATTTGCAAAAAAATACTTCAGTGTCTTAACTAAAACGTCAGGCTTAAAACACATTTAAGAGATATAGACGTGACGGAGGAAAAGATTTTAAATGTTATGGCCCAAAATAAAAGAAGATTAGACTTCAATTTGTGAATAAAATAATGAAACATTGTCTTTTTACCTAAAACCCCTCCCCCCCCCAAATTTTTTTCCTGCGTTCGCCACTGATTTGAAAACATATAATTTCACGCAGGACAACGGCTGCGGGGTCAGCTAGTAACTTATAAATCAGACGTGTTTTTTGTATTTAAAGACTTTGTGGCGAAAAGTGAGGCTCATTTCAACTTAGTAATGGTAAATCTATATAATGATAATAGGACCTACCTCTCTAATGAAATGCGTGAATGTTGTGTCGAAGAAGGTATCAGTTATCATTTAACGGTTCCTTTTACCCCACAATTAAATGGTGTTGCAGAGCGGATGATTAGAACAATCACAGCAAAAGCTTGATCTATGATTAACTGTTGTTGGGGTGAAGCTGTTTTAACAGCAACGTATTTAGTTAATGGGTCCCCAAGTAGAGCTTGAAAAAATTGAAGAAAAACACCATATGAAATGTGGCATAAAAAGAAGCCAATATTAGTTAAAATATCTAAAGATATTTAAGTCAACATTATATCGTCACCTGAAATGCAAAATAACGTAACAACATTTTCGGAAATTTACAGTGGCATGAATGAAACACGAAATAAAATGGAACATGAGTGAAAAAATATTTAATATTGGTTGAAACTGATTTACATCTGAGCGCAGAACCTGAAAATATTGAAGATATGTAATATTATGTATGTATGTAATTTGAAGTAGTAAAGCGAAATCAATAAGACACTCAATTTCGAATTTTTTGATGATACGTTATTTTGCATTTCAGGTGACGAGAAATCGATCAAAACTATACTATACTATACTCGGGTATGAGCCAAATGGCTATAAATTGTGGAATGAGGAATCGAGAAAATTTATGACAGCTAGAGATGTAGTGGTGGATGAAATAAACATAAAATCTATATCTTTAAATGAAAATGACTCTGCGGTAAAACATGATGATTTTAACCAAAGCAATGTTTCTCCAATTGAAGAGAATGAAGAGTCGGATTTTTCTTTGCAGGATATTAGTGAATCAATGGATTCGAAGTCTGGTGAAAACTCAAATAAAAATTCCGCAGTGAGAGGATTAAAGATAAACCAAAATTATCATATAGATTTTTAGAAAAATGTTTTATGAATACCCAAATATGTTTAAATGATATCCCAACACATAAGTATGAGGAAATTAAATTTCGCGATGACAGAACCTTGTGGGAGAAAGCCATACAAGATGAACTTAATTCTCATTTTGTAAATAAATAATACATGGTGCTTAGTGCAAAGGCCTCAGGATAAAAACATAGTAGATTGCAAGTGGATTTTTAGTATAAAGCAAGAAGACTGTTAGCAAGGGGCTTCACCCAAGAATATATGATGGATTATGATGAGACCTTTGCCCCAGTTGCACGAATTTCTAGTTTTTGATTTCTTTTAGCATTTTCAAATCAATATAATTTACTGATTCATCATATGGATGTCAAAACGGCATTTTTAAATGGAACTTTAAAAGATGAAATTTATATGAAAATTCCAAAAGGTCTAACCCAGTACGATGGAAATAAAGTGTGTAAACTAAATAAAGCTATCTATGGCTTTAAGCAAGCTGCAAGAATCTGGTTTGAGGTATTCGAAAGTGCACTAAAAATTTTTGAATTTCAGAATCTAGAAGTAGATCGATGTATATATATTTTAGATAAAGGAGATATATATGAAAATATATATGTACATATAAATGTTGATGATGTAATAATTTCCAGCAGTAATTCCGAAACAATGTCTAAATTTAAAACTTATCTTTTAAATACATTCCAAATGACCGACTTACATGAAATACGATATTTCATTGATATAAAAATTTATAGAAAAAGTTATCAAATTTGTTTCAGTCATTCTGCATATATTAAAAATGTCTTAAAAAAATTCAATATGGAAGATTGCAATCCAGTTAGGAATTTGATTGGCTGTTTAATGTACATAATGTTGTATCCACGACCGGATTTAAGTATCCACAAGTATCTTAAGCCGGCTAATAATAATAACAAAGAATTATGGCAATGTCTTAAAAGAGTTTTAAGATACCTAAAAGGACCTGTCGACTTGAACTTATCATTCAAAATGAATTTTAAAGTAAATAATGTTCTTAAGGCGTATGTCGATTTTGATTGGGCTGGAAATGAAGCTGATAGAAGGAGTACTGCAGGATATATATTCAAAATGTTTGGAAATTGTTCAATTTCCTGGAGTACTATAAAACAAAAATCAGTTGCTGCTTCAACTACCGAAGCCGAATATATGGCTTCATTCGAAGGTGTAAGAGAAGCATTGTGGCTAAAGTCATTAATAAATTAAATTAAATTAAAATTAAATATCCCAATAGATATTTTTGAAGACAACCAAGGTTGTATTAGTATAGCCAATAATCCTACTTGATATTAAATATCATTTTACCAGGGAACAAATTGAAAACAAACTAATATGTGTCATGTAAATTTCCACAGATCTACAATTTGCTGATATTTTAACGAAGCCACTAGCAACAGCTAGATTCACTGCCCTGTGAGATCAACTGGGGCTAACTGAACCTTGAATGACGAAAATCACTTGAAGTTCTCGGAATATATGGAGTTTTTTATTTTTACCTTCAAAACCACGACAAACCGGATCTCTTGGTATATATGAATATACTTGTATTTAACCATAATCAAAACAAAAATAATTTTTAGTCTAACCATTACTATGTTTGTATAAGTGATTTTTGTTAATTTATGTTTTAATTGGGTTTTACTGTGTTTGCAAAATATCTGATTATCAGTAAATCAATGTTTTAAGGACGAAATATGACATACTAAAACAACATTTAAAGCATCTATTAATAAAAATATACCATATATGTATAAATCATTTTTGATTTATATCACTGTGGAACATTTTTGGGATTATTGTCAGGGGGGTGAGAAATTCCAAGTCAGGGTGATGGTACTTTTCCTTATCTTGATGTTTTTTCGCTTAGTTGTAACATTTTGGCAAAAACGTAGTTTAACATAACTCGCGAACCATTATTATCTATTTTTCCAATCCATTAGACGGTTGTAGCAGCTTTTACACACTATATTTGGTACCCAATTTTCGTTCACTATAACATTTAAAAGGTCATAAAAAAAACTGACACATACTAACGCCAAACCCTTTGAGGGTTTTACTATACTGACCTAGTACCATCACCCTGACTTGGAATTTCTCACCCCCCAGATTATCTGTTGTACTGTGTATTAAATAACAATATTTGTAGTTTTTGCCTCTTATTTATTACCTCAATATATACAGCACTACTGCGTTGCTACCACTGAAAATCCAAGATGGCCGCTATTCACCCCTCAGAAACCTACCACGAAAAGGTTTTCTACTGTATACGAGTATACTGTGGTATCAACAATAAAAATATTAAAAATATTAATAATAAAAGGATAAGTGTATTTTTATTTGAAGTGGAATCAGGCTGGTTGGAGTTTATTTTAAAAATCAATAAATTTCTTCAGAAGTAGGTGTTATTCTACGAAACTGCTGATTCCTATGCCCATAACTTTTCGATATCACCTGAAGTACAAATGTACGAACCCGAAGACAAGATAATTTCTTTGTTGAAAGGATTTAAGGGGGTATTCTGGTTTAGAAATTT
The DNA here is from genome assembly GCF_024586455.1 of Bactrocera neohumeralis. Taxonomy (NCBI): domain Eukaryota; kingdom Metazoa; phylum Arthropoda; class Insecta; order Diptera; family Tephritidae; genus Bactrocera; species Bactrocera neohumeralis. Next base: position 57,907,834 of record NC_065923.1, on the reverse strand, counting down.
AAAAAAATCGATTTTTTTTGGTTTTTTTTTCAAAGTTTAACTATTCAAGAAAATGTATACAAGAGGATTTTTTAAAATTTAAATTATTTTCGGAGATATAGGCATTTTTCTGACCCGGCATCCAAACTTGTTCGGCCGGAACTAATCGAACAAAAGACTTTACGCGAAACTTTAAACCCGTTTTTCTCAAAACTGACTTTTTCGGAACGATACCCACGATTTCTCAGGTTCTACTGAACCGATTTACTTAAAATTTTAATAGAGTCTTCTTTATAGGCTTGTCTATGGTTGGAACTAGCCCCATCCCCAAATTTTTATTTTTATTATTTAAAAAAAACTCGAAATAGTCAGAAAAAGTGATCCAAAAAAACTTTTTTTTCAGGCAGTCGCAATTTTGTGAAAAAAATTGTTTCGCACTTTTCGGTACTTCCGGCCATTGCGGCATTATTCTAGATTAATAATCTTTTTATACTCTCGCAACAATGTTGCTAAGGAGAGTATTATAGTTTTGTTCACATAACGGTTGTTTGTAAGTCGTAAAACTAAAAGAGTCAGATATAGGGTTATGTATACTAAAGTGATCAGGGTGACGAGTAGAGTCGAAACCGGATGTCTGTCTGTCCGTCCGTCCGTCTGTCCGTCCGTCCGTCCGTGCAAGCTGTAACTTGAGTAAAAATTGAGATATCATGATGAAACTTGGTACACGTATTCCTTGGCTGCATAAGAAGGTTAAGTTCGAAGATGGGCAAAATCGGCCCACTGCCACGCCCACAAAATGGCGGAAACCGAAAACCTATAAAGTGTCATAACTAAGGCTTATTTGGACGTAACTTTTTTGGAAAAGTGGGCGTGGCCCCGCCCCCTACTAAGTTTTTTGTACATATCTCGGAAACTACTATAGCTATGTCAACCAAAACTCTACAGAGTCGTTTTCTTCAGGCATCTCCATATACAGTTCAAAAATGGAAGAAATCGGATAATAACCACGCCCACCTCCCATACAAAGGTTATGTTGAAAATCAATAAAAGTGCGTTAACCGACTAACAAAAAAACGTCAGAAACACTAAATTTTACGGAAGAAATTGCAGAAGGAAGCTGCACTCAGGCTTTTTTTTTAAATTGAATATGGGCGTGGCCTCGCCCACTTATGGACCAAAAACCATATCTCAGGAACTACTAGACCGATTTCAATGAAATTCGGTATATAATATTTTTTTAACACCCTGTTGACATGTACGAAATATGGGTGAAATCGGTTAACAACCACGCCTTCTTCCAATATAACGCTATTTTGAATTCCATCTGATGCCTTTTCTGTATAATACGAGTATATACATTAGGAACCAACGATGATAGCGGAATAAAACTTTACAAAAATACGGTATTTGAAAAATATGTAAATGACGTATAATGAAATCTCGATTATCACTTTATCATGCGAGAGTATAAAATGTTCGGTGACACCCGAACTTAGCCTTCCTTACTTGTTTTTTTTGGTTTCAGATAACTATGAGGGTTGAAATCATGGGTATGGTCACGTGGAAATTTTTAGAGACCCCCGACTTCGTAAGCTCATAATTTTTGAAATTTTTCACTTTTTTAGTTTTTAATTTTTTTCTGTACTCTTCTAAAATTAAACAAATAACTAATAAAAAAATGGATAGTAAAAATATTAATTGCCTTTTTTTACTACACTTTAAAAATTACGTGAAATGACCAGAATACCCCCTTAATAATGGAGTATCACTTCGAAACTTCACCGGTATTTCAAAGCATTTTGTTCAAATTCTTCAGTAAAATTTAAATATTGGGTACTCGAAAAAGTCTTTTCGTATTTTGTCAATAGATGTCGTTGCATATCTCCAGTGCTACCAATCACATTGTGTCATACCATATAGTGTTGGAAATGTGAGATTTTAAGCTTCATTTAATACCATCTTCAGACCGAAAATTGAAAAGATTAGATTACATTTAATCATTTCATAACCCAACAGTTTTCTTACTGCAGTTGAAAAGATTAAAAACAGTTGTTTTTGCCATTCAAGAATTTACATCGCTCAATATTTATCAAAAGAAAACATTGTCATATAGTATTTTGTAATAAAAGCCGTATTATTTTAAATATTTTCCATATAATGGAAATAATGGACGCATTTTTTCATTTGAGAAGTCGATTTTCACCCGAAATTAGATTCATTGCTCTAATAAAAATTTGTTTGTTTACGTTTTTTCCTTTTTGTAGTGTCTAAATCAGCTGTGATAATGTGATAGATTTCCAATGCTGCCAAGTAGATGGCGCAAAATCAGAGTCGCACAGAGAGATTTAGCGTGGAGCAGTTTCAAATCCCATTTTTGTATGGCGAAATCTTGATAAATTTATAAGATTAGTGGGATAAACCACTCAACAGCCGAAATTGTGTGATTAAGTGTCGGTCTGAATATGGTATAACCAAAAAAGTTAAATTCGGGGAAGTTGCAAGTTGAAGTTACAGCTGTTCAAAAGTGAGTGAAAATAATGAAGAAATTCGCTATTTTTTGAAATTTTTGTATAAAAAAGGGAATAATGCCACGCAAGCTACCAATGAAATTTGTGAAGTTTACGGAGACGATGCTGTATTAGTTTGTGTAGCATAGCAATGGTCCGCTCGCTGCCGTTCTGGAAATTTCGAAATTTCGATTTACACAGATGAAATATTGTTACGAGTATTAGCGGAAAAAAGGCAAACAGTGGTCGACCAAAATGGTACATAATTGTTTATTTATTTATTATTATAAATACAAAATAAAATATGTTGAAGTTTGATTAGAAATACGAAAAGAATTTTTCGACTATCCAATATTTTTGGCATTGTTAGTAAATTGTATTTTCTGTTGGTTGAATTTGGAGCACTGGCGGGTCCTAGGGATAATAGGTAAACATATTTTAAGCAGCCCATGTCTCCAATTCTCTTTTCTGAAAGGGCTATATACCAGTGTAACGCATGAAAAGTTAGGCGATTTTAGTGAATTTTTTAAAGAGAAAGTACGCGATTGAATATTTGGCTTTGAACGATTTATTATCTGCTTTGAACGTAATAAGGTACATATATTCTCAGCTATATTTTAAGATTTTTTTTTACAAAAATTTTGAAAAATAATGGAGTTATGTGTTGTCATGACTTGATTCCGGCCGAATGAGTAACTATCATCAAAAATATCAAAAATTAACAAAATGGAGTAATTTTGAAAAAAAAATTTAGTTTTTTTACGTAAAAAATTCTCGTTTTTTTAATGCCAAATTGACAATTTTCAACCAATCAAAAAGATCGTAGGTCGTTGCATAGTAAATGTATTCAACAATACTCAGTTTTAATTTGAAGTCGATCTGTTGGTTTCTCGTTGAGCTATGATGTAAGCAATTTTGAAAAATGTCGTTTCGAGAAAAACGCGTTTAAAGTTTCACTCATATATGATTATACCTGCGACCGGTCGCTCCTTAGAACGTTGGCATCCAAAAACTATTTAAGATACGATCTTGCCGATTTCACAGGATATGAAATACATATAAACTATCGAAAAAGCAAATAATAATTTTTTTTTAAGTGTCACACTGGTATAGCCCCTTAAGAGAACCCCAGAAAATTCTTCATGCGGTGGCATGCAAATGCGAGGGGATGATTTCCAATGGTATGTTGTAAAATTATATGAAATTAAACTTTTGTTCACTTTTAGTGAAACTTCTTCATTCATTTCGTTTAACAAACTTTTTTTTACCATTTACGCTTTGCGATAATGAGGAATTCTTAATGAAAATAAATTGTGGTTGACCAGGCACACAACAAAAAGAGTGCTAGGCAGTGTTATGAACGAATGATAATTTTCGTTACTCCTTCGTTATGTAATACTATGTTCGGACCGACATTGAAAACATTTTGAAAACACATTTGTATGTTGTGGAATCTAAGTCGTTCGGACCGACAATGTGTGTTTTCGATGAGTTTTCACTGACAACTGTCAATAGCGGCATTCTCTTGCTCTTGCAAGATTGCACGATGACACAAAACGCAAAAATCCTATACCGAAATATGCAAGGCCAACAGAGCACCCATTGCAGAATTTAGTGATATATGCCGGCACGAAAATAAACATGTGTTGGTCTGACATATTTTACAGCCATTGCAAATCATTTTCTGCGTGTTTTTGTTGTTGTGCCGTTGCACCAAGAGGAAAATTCTGCAATTTCTGCACCGTGCAAGGTTTTGCAAGAGCAAGAGAATCCCCCTAATATGAGAATATCAAGTGACAGCGACAGACTGCAGCAGCACGGCTGTGAACTGAAAATGGCGTTGTGCATCTTACTACATGAACATTCGTAAGAAGGCAGCAACATAACAATGGCCGGCTTGTACACAAGACAACACAGCTGTCCATTTTGCATCTACACAATTTCGTTGTGGCCATACACTTTAATGAAATTTTAATATTTTGTTCAAAGTGAAATTTCTTATGCAAAAAATAAGTAAATAGGTAAATATTTTTGCTTTAAATTATCAATTGTTATTACAAATGATATAATAGAGCTATAATAGAGCTATTTTATGCTTTTATTTGTAAAATAACTTCAAGTTTGTTAGAGCTGTGAATAATTTTACATTTTACATAATAGTGTCATCACCACTCTACCCCATCTCTCTATCTTCCATTCTACTGTCAACTCTACTGTCGTCCAACTGTCTTCGGCAAATATAGGAGGATATTGAAGTTAGCGAGAACGACAACTGTCGGCCTGCAGTCGTGTAGTCGTGCAGCTGTCAAAATAACAGTGTCCATAAGAACGTGTGTATTTTAATATTTGACAGATGTCGTTTGCAGTGTGTCGCGCTCTATGTGTTGACGACAACATTGTGTTGTTGGTAGAAAATCCGAGCTGTGCCGAAAGAAACTAACAAACGATCGCCGATTGTTACCGCTTCCCTTGCTGCTCGAACAGCGTCGCCAACAAGCTAGCGTAAATATGTATGTTTTTGTATGAGCTTGCATACATATCGACGCAGATTTTTGCGAGTCACGGAAAAATATTTTAGGCAAATATTGTAAATCGACAACGGCTATGTTGCCACTTTTGTCACTTCTTTCTGTGAAGAATCATCAGAAAGTTGTTCAATTTATGATTTTTAGCTTTTGCCATCGTCGCGAAAAGACGCTTGTAGGCAAAGGCATGCTCGGGGAGATGTTGCGGCGTCTGTTTCTATGAATGAAGCGAGGTCGCCAGTGGAATTTGCGCCTGCGTTTATGAATGAAATCGTTTTTGTTGTAAAATTTACTACATTTGAGCTTCGGCAATTCGGCTGCCATATTGACTTGTGATGCTTCTGATTAGACAATTGTTGTTTTTGTAGAACAATGCTTCAATTTATTGTTGGTGACATATTCACATGTGTACGCATATGTACGAGTATGTTTGTATGCTTGTGCATTATTTGTTCGGCAATGTATGCAAATATACAGTGACTCACAAAATATCAAATCTTCATTTCTTTTTTCATTCCGTCTTACATATGCAGTCAAACACAAATCTGACTGAATACTTATGTTGCTTGGCGTTTGATGTACCGTTATCTATATGTTTTACGTCGCCACCAAAATTAGCGGTAAAGTAAAATTTGAACAATGCGCAGAAGGCAAGCGTGATCAATTTTGAGACTTTCGCTCGAAGTTTGAATTATTTGAAAAATATAGATATAAAAGGTAAGAGAAAATATGCATACGTTTTTCCGCCGCTATAGTTGTTTGGCAGACATGGGAAAAAAGAACATGGTTATCTCCAATGGAGTTAAAGGCGAGGTGAAAAAATTGTTGATTGATGGTGTGACTCATCGCGAAATTTCTCGAAGGCTGAAAATCTCCGTTGGCATTGTGAGTAAAATTCGCAGCAAACTTGCAGATTTATTCATTAAAAATAAAGCAGGCCGTAAAAGAATTCTTAGCTCAGTTCAGGAACGGGACGTTGTTAGGAGTATAAGAAGTGGCAAATGCGAAAATGCCGTAGAAATATGCCATAGCCTGCAAAAGAATAATAATTTAAAGGTTTCTGCAGAGACAATACGAAGAACATTACGAAATGCTGGTCTAAAAGGCCGTGCAAAAGTCAAAAAGCCTCTTCTCACTGAGAGACATAAGAAGTTGAGGCTAAATTTTGCCAAAAAATACAAGACCTGGAATGCAAGTGACTGGGAGAAGGTCTTGTGGTCGGATGAGACCAAAATAAATCGTTTAGGATCGCATGGGCGCGAATGGACCTGGAGAAGCAAGGGTGCGAAATTACAGGCACACCACGTTAAGCCTGCGCTGAAGTTTGGAGGAGGCTCCATTATGGTATGGGGATGCATGACGATCAATGGTGTTGGTAGGTTGGCCAAAATAGAAGGATGAATGACGGCAGAGTCTTATATTGAAACTCTGCGCAGTCATTTGCTTGGCACTATAGGAGACTTAGGTGGAAATGGGTCGGACATTGTCTTCCAACAGGATAATGATCCGAAGCACACAGCAAGAGCGACTCGCAAATGGCTCCAAGACAATAGTATTAGTACACTAGATTGGCCTTTGCAATCTCCGGACCTTAACCCCATCGAACACCTGTGGGGTATATTAAAAAAATCGGTCGCCGGCGAAGTCGCTTCATTGAGCGAATTATGGCCTAAGGTGCAGCAGGTGTGGGATTCTATTTCGTCAGAAACATGCGCAAATTTGTGTTTAAGTATGCCAAGGAGAATTAAAGCCGTTATAGATGCCAAAGGTGGTTATACGAAGTATTAATATTAATTTTTAACCTTGTTAATATTAAGTCACAAAATTGATCACACTGAAATATTCTACATATATTTAGTTTCTTTATTGCTTTTATTTGTTGTTGTTTAATGAAATATTACTTGTGTTTTATTCCTTCATTTTATATCTTTAACAAAAACATAAAAAATTTCGAAAATATCAAATCATTTACGAGTTTTTTGTCATCGCTTAGGTACTTATTGATACCGTGATCAATTTTGTGAGTCACTGTATGTACATATAAGTATATATGAATGTATGAACATGCAGATCAATGCGCGCGCATGTAATACATTATATTAATAAGTGATAAAATCATGATTTGTATTTCTGAATGCGCACATGCGTATACATACATAATGAGATTATGATATGAGCATAAGATTAATATGATAGAAGAAGTACATACATGCATATATACATACATACACATGTATGTATATATTGTTGTGATAAATTTAATTTCTATTAGTAGGAAATATAATATAATACAAAAATATTTATTAGAATAGTATATTATGTATAAATCAAAGAAAATTATTAAATATGCAAGTCCAAATTGACTATAAATATTACTATGCATGCATTCATACAAAATTATGCTCATATCATAATTATTTGTACATGCCAATATGGAAATGCCGACGGCACAATGCAAAAGCATACATACTTGCATACATTGCGATTCCCAAGTTGAAAGAAAAATTGAAGCATGAAAATATTACAATGCTGTTGTTGGGAGCAGCATAAGGAGCATGCATACATATATTTATGTCTCTTCATATTCTTGGGCATGTGAGACAAGAACATAAAAAATTTGTTTGTGTTCTCTGTGTGAGAGGTGTGTTTTGTACACATTTTTCGCTCTTCAAAATGAAATAAAATATAAACAAGCAAAACGAAAATCGTCGTTCATATTATCTGCTTTGGCATATATGCCATGTCCTCATATGCCGTAAATACAAATATTTCTGTCTCTTCATATTCTCGGTTAGAATATGTGAGAGAAATGTAAAATATGTTAAAATTGCGAGGCGAATTCCGACCTACAATGTTAACAAATGCGGCGAATTCCTTGATCTGATTCTATCAAATGTTCGCAGTCGAACCTACACCAGAGAATGTAAAGTATAGACAGAGAACTTAAAAGTATAGAGAAGTATAAATTAGTTTCGCGTAATATTTTCAAGTGAACAGTTCATTTTTGGTTGTGACGAATATATTTTTTTGAAATGAGTGAAGAATTGGCGATTTATTTGGCCAATTTACGGCGGGAATTGACGAAAGAAGAAGAGGAGAATATTTCAAATTATTTGAATGCTAATGATAGCGATGATGATGATGGTGGAAGAGAACCTAAATTTGGTGGTGACCACGAATCGATACCCAGTGACCAATCGGACTACGGAGATGATAATGCTCAGCCCATTAGTGATCCACGGTTCGAAGAATATATCCATGAGGAGGCTGCTGTAGATAGAGACAATGACGAAAGCAAACTTAATTTGTCAAAAATATTGTGGTCAGGGAAGAAACAATACAACTTTATGGTGGTCAATGCCAAGCCAAACTGAAAAACAGCGAACGAAACTGGCATTGGAAATACATAGACAATCAACTTCACTATGCACGGAAAGTTTTGGATCTAAAATCGATGCCTTCATACGCGTTTTTCCAGTGTCTCTTGTTGAAAGTATTGCTCTTCAAACTAATAGGAAAGCTAAAAGAGTAATACAGCCAAATATGCATCAAAGAGATCAAAAAAATAAGATATTGGCAAGACACAAATGCGGATGAATTATATGCTTTTATTGCAATAATTTTATACTCCGGAGCTGAGAAGGCAAACTTAGTTCATGCTAAGGATCTTTTTCACAAAACGAACATGCCCTTTTATAGAGCAGTGATGTCACTGCATCGGTTTGAGCAATTATACCGTTTTATACGCTTTGACGATTCCCGGACTCGCGCTGAGAGACTACGATACGACAAATTGGCGCCTATTCATCATGCATGGATTATTCTTGGCGAATTTGACGATACCATTTGTCCCAATTTGTAAAGAATTGACAGTTGATGAGCAGTTACTTTCAACAAGAAACCGATGCAGTTTCCGCCAATACATTCCCTATAAGCCTGAAAAATATGGCGTAAAAATATTTTGGCTTATTGACGCAAAAACCAACTATCTACTTGCAGGCGAAGTATATTTGGGTGCACAGCCTAATGAACAGCGGTCGCTTGGTATTGCGCGCAATCTTGTTATGCGACTCAGCAACCAATATTTGGACAGGGGAGCGAATATTACGATGGACAACTTTTTCACAATTTGTTTTTCAAAACCAATGCAATTAGTAAGCTTTACAACACATTCGAAGAAAAATGTGCTAGTGCTTTCAACTGCTCATGCCAGCGAAGATGTAAATCCTATAACAAACAAGTAAGGAAGGGCTAAGTTCGGGTGTCACCGAACATTTTATACTCTCGCATGGTAAAGTGATAATCGAGATTTCATTATTCGTCATTTAAATATTTTTCAAATACCGTATTTTTGTAAAGTTTTATTCCGCTATCATCATTGGTTCCTAATGTTTATACTCGTATTATACAGAGAAGGCATCAGATGGAACTCAAAATAGCTTTATATTAGAAGAAGGCGTGGTTGTGAACCGATTTCACCCATATTTCGTACATGTCATCAGGGTGTTAAGAAAACGTTATATACCGAATTTCATTGAAATCGGTGTAGTAGTTCCTGAGATATGGTTCTTGGTCCATAAGTGGGCGGCGCCACGCCCATTTTCAATTTTTAAAAAAAGCCTGGATGCAGCTTCCTTCTGCCACTTCTTCCGTAAAATTTAGTGTTTCTGACGTTTTTTATGAGTCGGTTAACGCACTTTTAGTGATTTTCAACAAAACCTTTGTATGGGAGGTGGGCGTGGTTATTATCCGATTTCTTCCATTTTTGAACTGTATATGGAAATGCCTTAAAAAAACGGCTCTGTAGAGTTTGGTTGACATAGCTATAGTAGTTTCCGAGATATGTACAAAAAACTTAGTAGGGGGCGGGGCCACGCCCACTTTTCCAAAACAATTGGGTCCAAATATGCCCCTCCCTAATGCGATCCTTTGTGCCAAATTTCACTTTAATATCTTTATTTATGGCTTAGTTATGACACTTTATAGGTTTTCGGTTTCCGCCATTTTGTGGGCGTGGCAGTTGGTCGATTTGGCCCATCTTCGAACTTAACCTTCTTATGGAGCCAAGGAATACGTGTACCAAGTTTCATCATGATATCTCAATGTTTACTCAAGTTACAGCTTGCACGGACGGACCGACAGACGGACGGACAGACAGACATCCGGATTTCGACTCTACTCGTCGCCCTGATCACTTTGGTATATATAACCCTATATCTGACTCTTTTAGTTTTAGGACTTACAAACAACCGTTATGTGAACAAAACTATAATACTCTCGTTAGCAACATTGTTGCGAGAGTATAAAAAACCACAAGTCATACATGATTATAATGAGCATAAAGGTGGTGTTGATACTTTTGACAAAATGCTACGTGGATTTTCTGGCAAAAGAAAAACAAACCACTGGCCATGGGATTATTTTATAATATGCTGGATATTGCTGGGCTTGCAGCGTTCAGGCTGTTTGATGTTAGTCACCCTATGTGGAACACCAATAAATCTGAAAAGCGTAAAATATTTTTGAAAGAACTCTCTATGGAGCTAGCGCAGAAGCAATTACAAAACCGATGCAAAACAAAAATTAATTCTTCAACTAAAATTGCATTGGACTTGATCAATTTCAAACGGTTTCCTGCAGTGGTGAGCTCGCGTCCATCAATAAAGGTAAGTTTATTTTATTTCAAAATTAGTTTAGTTTCAAATTTATTCACTATTTTCTTTCTTGACACAGGTCAACACTTTGAAACGGCGGTGTGAAACCTGCAAAACTAATAAGATCGATAATAAAACAACAGCAGTTTGTGACCATTGCCTTATTCCGACATGCACCAAACACTATATAAGGACGTGTAAAAAGTGCTATTTTGCAAAATACAATGCCGAAGCTGAAACGGACTCAGACAACGATGAATATGTGGACAATACTCCAAAAACGTCTACACCCAATCAAAATATATCAGAAAGACAGAGAAGAATTTCACCCATTTGAGCAGTTCGAAATTAAAACTTTATTTGATTTTCATATTTTTCCAAAAAAATACATTTGTTTCTAGCAATAATCCCAAGTTTCATTAAATTATTTACATAAACATGCGAAATATTGGCATTTCTATAAAAAAAAACGTCTTAAAAGTCTAAATTTTCATACAAAATACATTACTGGGCACTGAGTGCTCAAGTCACGAGATTAAGTTGTACAGCTATGTCACGGTTCTAAGGTTAAATTTCGCATTTTCTTTGATTTCCATTGTATAAATTTTTATTAGCGATCATGAACGGCGGCAACAGTTTCCTCTCACATATATTTTTGGTATAATTTCAATCTGGCCGTTCCAGTCATTCCAATTGCAAAACGTCAAAACCTACCCAATCCAGTCAACTGTCAAAGTTCGGTAGGTGAGCGGTTCTCACATTTCCAGTGACAGGAGAGTTGGGGATCTCTTTATCTCTGCATTCTGCGATGAACATTAAGTTACGGAAGATTGTAATTTTGATTTTATGCCAGGAATAATGGGATGCCCAACTCCTCTCTCACTGGAAGTGAGAGAACAATTGCTAAACGTCAAAACCACCTAAACTTCGACAGTTGACTGGATTGGGGAGGTTTTGACGTTTAGCAATTGGAAACGAGCGATGGCCAGATTGAAATCTTACCAAAAAAATATGTAAACGGAGGACTTTGTTGCCGCTGTTCAAGATCGCTATTAAAAATTTAAAACAATGAAAATCAAAGAAAATGCGAAATTTAAATATATTTCATGAAACGTTTTGTAATTTGATGCATAATAGAAATCATTTTCTATTACAAATGATTAAAAACATTCATTAATTGACAACTAACAGGCTTAATTCACCTTATTAAGTATTGAAAGATCGAAAGTCAGTTGTTTTAATATATCATAAAATCATAAAAAAGGATTTAAGTGGTTTCGCCATATATTAAAAGTCCAATATATAATAATTTACAATCGTAATAAACGTTGGGCGTTTTAATTTAAATGCCCAAAAATTCTTATTTTGTTCGATGTGGCCACAATGGAAAATGTTATAAAAAACGCTTATTTTGAGGCGCTCTCACGCTGGAATAACTTGGGCATCCCATTATCCCTGTTTTATGCCCTTCCCTCCGTAAACTGATATTCCCCTCATCTAGCCCCCGTGCGCACTTTGCTAACTTTGCGGGCTAGAAATGTGCCCATCCCTGCTCTAATACATTTAATGTACATATGTATGTACCTCCTAAACTGCTAAAGTTACAACAACCAAATTTACTCAGCCCAAATATTCTATATCGTATTCCTCTCATAGCCCAGTGTGAAAACGGGTGAAATCGGACGGCGGTGAAATCGGGCGTGGTTGTGACGCCTACTTTCCATATAACATAATTTTAAATGACGGTGGATTTTTTCACTTTTCAGAAGTAAATAATGTAATGGGATACAATTTTGCACTAATAATTCCTTTAAAGTATGCCACCTTATGATTAAAAATTTTTCAAATCCAACTAAAACTGTTCAAGCCCCTAGGTACCAAATAAGTGACCCGAGTATCTATAGTTGAATTTTGACCGAAAATAACGGGCAATGTGTGATATATATAATTGAAATCCAGAGATAATATTTTCCTTATAATGGTATATAGTATATGGATATGAAAAAAGGGTTGAATGGGGTCAATACTTCTCTGAACCTCCATATATCTAATATATATAAAAGTGACCTTAATGCTGGATATATCGACCAATATCTGAAATATTTCTCAATAGAAATTATAGAACATGTTTCACTCATAGCAGTAGATCTTTGCTCTTTAAATAGATGCAATTGGGCGAAAGCCTGACTTAACCCCCGTATAACTATTACCAGGATTTTTCAACATCCGGCAGACTTTGCTCCATGGGATTGGTGGTTGTAAGTGAGGTACCTTAATGAAATCCAGGATACATGTTTTTAGTATGTGGCATGATAATAGTTAATAGATAAAATGGGGTCGATACTACACCCACTCCCATATAGTACATGTGGTACAATGATTTTCCTTTTTCTTACAAATCTTACGCCGAAATTGTCGTTTGTTTATGAGTTATATATAGTATATGTATGTACATATGTATATGTACATATAGTATATAAAATTGGTTAGATTCCGATCCTCTGGTTGGCGTTTTACGTCTTAATGTATTTCCCTGGCTTTGATTCCTGCAAGCTGCAAGAATATAAATTGTTCGGTTGCACACGAACTTTGTCTTTCTTGCTTGTTTTTCGTTGTATTCGATAAAACTTACAATTTCATCGTGGAAAGATATTCGCAAGAACAACGTTGACAAGTAATTCAATTTTATTATCAAAATAATTGTTCTCCCATTGCAACTTTTTTGTGCGCTTTGTCATATTATGGTTTTACTCAAGCTCTGAAGCCATTGGATGACAATAAACGTCGTTAATTCGCTGATTTTGCTTTGGAACAACTTGAAAACGATAACGATTTTTTTAAGCAAATCATCTTCTCCGATGAGACTCACTTTCATCTGAGTGGCGCGGTAAATAAACAAAGCTGTCGATTCTGGTACAAAGAAAATCCACAAATTATATATTCGATTATCATTGAGCGGTAGCGATTCCCATTCACAGTAACGCCGGTCTTGAGAAATGAGAATTTCATGAAATTTCATCGATTGGAAGTGAAGTTATTGCGTTTTAAGTGTCAGTATGTTTGTGTTATCGGTGTGAAAATGAGTTTCGAACAAAGAGCCAACATTAAATTGTTTTAAAATTGGTAAAACTTTTACCGAAACTGTGCGTGAATTCATTAAAAAAATCATCATTGAAATTCATGGAAATGGAATTGAACATCTCCAAAACATCGATTTATCGCATTTTCACCGAACATTTGGGCTTACGAAAGTTGTGTGTACGGTTTGTTCCGCACAAATTGACTGACGACCAAAAATTGCTCAGAATCCAACATTCGAAGGACGATTATTTGACCAAAAATTACATTTCAACCATTAACTACTCCCTGACATGGCACCGTGCGACTTCTTCCTTTTCGGAAAAATGCATTTGCCCATGAAAGGAAAGCGTTATGCAGACGTGACGCAGAGGCCATTCAAAAGGCTTGCACCGGCATACGGGCGGGCATACCGGCCAACGAGCTAAAACACTCATTCGACATGCTTTTGGACCTTGCAAAAAGCTGTATTGAAGCAGAAGGAGACTATTTTGAATAAAAGAAATTGATTTTGCCGAAAAAACCATTTGCTCTGTTTTTTTTTAAGTTCTGTTTACTTTGGAACGCACCTTGTATTGCGTGGTTCAAATTTCTCCACTAGACGCTCAATTGTTGATCTGAAACGTCAATTATGACGACCATAAAATGGACGTAGCGCTCTTAAAGTTGAGGCCACTGACTCCGAAATCCGAATTAAATTTTAATTTTCGACTTGTTATTAGATCGTATATCTTTCCACGATGAAATACTAAACTGAAGAGAAATGTCAAAAGAACGGGAAAAATATGGCATGGTTTGCTGACCCTACCGGGGCCTACTTTTGAAAACCTGTTACTTCACACTAAATTCATTAACAGTTAGAGTTTTTTTTTAAAGAAATCATATTACTCTTATTGGAAAACCATGTATAAATAAAAGTATGTTTATTTAAGTTCTTAAGTAAAATACAACAATAACTGAACAAGTATCACTAGTAAAGTGAATCATTTGTATTATACTTACCATATTTTGTGCTGCCTTAGAAAACTTCATTTAACTTAATTTTATTAAACTTCTGATAAAAAATATATATGCAGGAAATAATTTCAAAGTTAAATGCTTTATTAGCTTTGGCTTTATGTGAATTAAAATAATTTAATTGCAAAAACCAGAGTGCATGAGTTGATTTTATGAGGGAATGTACTTAATACAAATTTAAATATTTTTTATACTCTTGCAACCAGTTGCTGCAGGGTATTATAGTTTTGTTACCTAACGTTTAAACGTATCACTTTAAACTAAGCAAGATAGATATATATATGGTTATATACATACATATGTACATATATAAATTATCAGCATGACAAGAAAAGTTGAAATCTGGTTGACTGTCTGTCTACTCGTCCGTCCATGCAAGCTGTAAATTGAGCAAAAATTTAGATATCTTGATGAAACTTGGTATGTAGGTTTCTTAGAAGAAAAAAATCGAGTTCGAAAATGGGCGAAGTCGGACCACCATAAATCGCCATTAAATGAAAACCTATCACAATTGAGATATAAAGCTGCAATTTGGTACAGAGGATCGCAGTAGTAAGGGACACCTGTGAAAAATTTTTTTTGAAAAAGTGGGCTCGGCCCCAACCACTTAAGCTACAACAACCAAATTTTATAAGAACATCTACCGACAGTGTGAAAATGGATGAAATCGGAGGAAAATACCGCACACTCCCCTTATAACAGTACTGTTAAAAACTACTAAAATCGCGATAATTCAATAACTAAATACGTCAGAGACATTAAATTTCTAGTGTGAAAATGACACGATGGGCGTGGCACCGCCTAATTTTTGGTGAAATTCCTGGACCCGACCAACCGATTTCGACTAATTTTATACGCAGCATTCTTCTCACATTTATACATATGTATGTAAAGTTGTGAAAATGGACGAAACTCCACTTCCAACATAGCACAATTTTAAATTCCACTTGATTCGTTCAGTTTCCATTAACGGGATAAAACTTTTTAGTGTGTGCCACCTTGTGACCAACCATTGTTTAAATCCAATAAAATCTCTTTAAGCCCCTAGGTACCGAACATTTAGACACCGGTACCTATAGTTGGCTTTTGATCGAAAATGGCAGTCATATACATATGTATATATAACTGAAATTAATCTTTTTCTTATAGTGGTATATCTGTATGTCTGAAATGGGTTAAATCGAACCAATCCCTTAGCTCCCATTTACTTAATATAAAGATTTTAAACTTTGGGAAATGAAAACTTGGCATAGTCCCTGTATAACTAATATCAGGATTTTCAAACATCCGGTTGACTTTACTCTGTTGACTTTACTCTGTAAGAAATACGTGCACCAAGTTTCATAATGACATCTCAATTTTTACTCAAGTTACAGCTTGCACGGGCGGACGGACAGACAGACAGTTCACCGGATTTCAACTTTTCTCGTCATCCTGATCTATTATATAAGCAAGGTGCGTTCCAAAGTAAACATGACTTAAAAAAAAACAGAACAAATGGTTTGTTTGGCAAAATCAATTTATTTTATTCAAAATAGTGTCCTTCTGCTTCAATACAGCTTTTTGCACGGTCCAAAAGCATGTCGAACGAGTGTTGTAGCTCGTTAGCCGGTATGCCCGCCAGTATGCCGGTGCAAGCCTTTTGAATGGCCTCTACATCTGCATAACGCTTTCTTATCATGGGCAAATGCATTTTTCCGAAAAGGAAGAAGTCGCACGGTGTCATGTCAGGTGAATACGGGGAGTAGTTAATGGTTGAAATGTGATTTTTGGTCAAATAATCGTCCTTCGAATATTGGATTCTGAGCAATTTTTGGTCGTCAGTCAATTTGTGCGGAACAAACCGTACACACAACTTTCGTAAGCCCAAATGCTCGGCGAAAATGCGATAAATCGATGTTTTGGAGATGTTCAATTCCATTTCCATGAATTTCAAAGATGATTTTTTTGATGAATTCACGCACAGTTTCGATGAAAGTTCCGGTGATCACGGATTTTGATTGGATTTCGACCACTTTGTTACGGTATAGGCAATCATCGCCATAAACTTGTTTCATCAATTGAAACATTTCGGTAAAAGTTTTACCAATTTTAAAACAAAATTTTATGTTGGCTCTTTGTTCGAAGCTCATTTTCACACCGATAACACAAACATACTGACACTTAAAACGCAATAACTTCATGAAATTCTCACTGGACAATCGATAAAGATAGCAGATTCTAACGCACCAGTCGACATATAGATGGCGCCACCAGGAGACGCTAGATTCAATAAGTCCTGTTTACTTTGGAACGCTCCTTGTATATAACCCTATATCTATCTCGATTAGTTTTAGGTGATGTATACAACAACTAGGTGAACAAAACAATAGTACTCTGTAGCAACTGGTTGCAAGAGTATAAAAATTCAAATTATAACGATGGTTCAGTGTTTGAGTCATGTTTATATTTATCCCTGGTCAAGACCAACGGTCTGATACACTTAGTCGAGACCAATGGTGCTTGGCTAGGCCTAGGCTAGTTTACATACATTTGTATAGAAATACGTGTTGTATTTACGCTCATATATGTACAATATAGATACATTTTTGAAATTTCTTTCCTCTCGATTTGGTTTTGACATTTTATTTACATTTTGAAAAAAATTACATTTTTTCTTAACCTTTTAAGACGCTCTAGCGGCTAAAGTATTTGACCTAGATAAACATACAAACCAATTTGGACATGTAACGAACATGAAAACAGATAAATCAACCGTGCGAAGTGATAGAAAAATACCAAAGTTCATATATTTTCATACAAAATATATGGGGTCTAGCAAAGCACCATTGGTGCACTTAGGTGTAATATTATAATATCCTTTTTTCGTCCTTTTCGATACGATATCCTTGAATTTTTTTTCTGAATCCTATAGACAATAAAATTCTAGGAAGCTACCTGGAAGCGCAAGTCGTTTGCTACACTCTAAATATATTTAAATAACATTTAAAAACAAAATATGCCTGGCCAGAACCGAGGGTCTCGATGAGGGTTATAAAATATATTTGTGAAATGGCTTGAAAATATGTCCTCGAGAGATCAATTGGATCGAAAGGGAGGTTTAATGGCAAGAATATTTTTACTCTTCCTTTACAGTGGGCAACTTAAGGTCTCGATGGAGTACGTCGTTTCTCACATAAAGAGATGTAACCAAAGTACAGCTACACAAACCATAGCATGAGCTGTGTTCTCTTGATTTGCACGTGGTTATCACATGTACACCTCTTGTCAATTGTAAGATGCGGATTAGGCCACTTATGGGTATATTCCGAACCTGAGCGCATGCCGTCTGCATGGGCTTTCAGGTATTGATGTCAATGCTCCGTTTGGTTGCCACGGTGTAAATTACGTAGTAATGCTAAGCGATAAAATTTTTCTGCTATCACTTCAAAGAAAGTTGGGCCTCATGAAAGCTTTTGTGCAAGCAGGAGCAGACTGTTAATATATTGCAAATTGAAAGATGGAATTTTCAGAGCTTCACAGCTATTTGACCTTTTAACGGACTTTTTCTTTGCTGGAAATCTTCCACCGATATCAGATGAGAATGGTAAAAGGTTTCATAGGGTTGTTATGTAAATTAAAGATTTCTAAGTTGGGAAATGTTTTGCGCCAATTTTCTGGATGTTAAATTCGTTGCCTAGATAACAAAATATGATAAACTCTTGCATGAAAACAGGATACAGTATTCTCCCTCTCCTCCCTGTCACGCTTTTTACCCAAAAAAAGCGATATAAGTGTCAATCTGCCCAAATACATCATGTCCTATCACGCTATAAATATGTACAATAGTTTGCGAACCCTTTAAAATTAGGATCATTGAGTCTGGAAAATATTGGAAACAAATAATAAAACAATATTGTTATATAAAACATAATAAATGGATATTTAGTTATTCCCAAATTTGTAGAAATACATTGACAATAGCTTTCCAATCATTATAAGCACCAACAGTTATCTTTATGCGATACTCCCCCGCTGGTGCTGGCAACATAGTAAAATAGCTTGGCCTAAGAATAAGACGGTCAACGATGATATCATTCTGAAATTACAATAAGCCTTAAAATTATTTGATCATAAGTAAAAAGGGTGGTTCATATACTTTTTTGTCAACCAATGAAATTGCAAATAATGTGAAAGGTCTGCTTAGAAAAAAACAGTAACTTGCCGAAAAAGCTCCTTCATTGCCTCATTGACTTGCATATATTGAACGCCCCATATATTGTATTTTGAATGAAATGTTATACTTACGTTATAAGGACAAGTGTGGTTGATATTTGAATAAAGTTCTAAAAATTTGAATATTATATCCAAGAGGGCGACACGTTTTTTGTTGCGGAGAAATTCACAAAAATTTAATGTTTTATTGAACAAGAAGGGACGATAACCGTTGTATTTCTTAAAAAATTCTACTTTTAGCTGAAATACAAATGACTAATGTACAAATTAACATCATTTTTAATTATTGCGAGTACCTAAACTTACGCTAACATTGTTCACTGGTACTTCAAACAGCTTGACGCGCAACGAAAGAGCGACGTCATCGCGAGACAATGCTTTGAGCTTACAGTAGGCGAAATCGGCAAATGGTTTATCCAGCGCTACGCACTTAATATTCGTAAATTTGATCATTGACACAGGATGAACAGAACGCAAATTAAAGCTAAACTTTAAAGCAAATATTAACCACATCGACGAGCAACGCATTTTTGTCGACTGAAACAACACTTATGCTTGATAAAGCAGCTTCAGATAAAATCTCGAATATTGAAAACAAAAACTGACTCCATGAGCAATAAAATATGTGGAAAACCCAGTACAGTATTGACGAGATCTAAAGGACTGTGGGATTTTTTGTTTTTTCTTTTTATACCCTGAACGGGGTATATTAAGTTTGTATCACCCAGAAGGAAGCGTCGGAGACCCTATAAAGTAAATATATAAATGATCAGTATGTTGAGCTGAGTCGATTTAGCCATGTCCGTCTGTCCGTCCGTCTGTCTGTATATATTCGAACTAGTCCCTCAGTTTTTAAGATATCGTTTGAAATATTGTAAGCCCCATTTTCTCTTGAAGAAGCTGCTCATTTGTCGGAACTGCCGATATCGGACCACTATAACATATAGCTGCCATACAAACTGAACGAGCGAAATCAAGTTCTTGAATGGAAAATTTTCACACTTGACGAGGTATCTTCATGAAATTTTACATGGATTACTGCTTAAGCGGGTGTTCTGGTCTAGAAATTTAAAAAAAACGTTTTTTTTTTATATTTTCAAAGTTTAACTATACAAGAATATTTGTACAAGAGGATTTTTCAAAATTCAAATTATTTTCGGAGATATAGGCATTTTTCTGACCCGGCATTCAACAATCTTTTTTTTTGGTTTCAGATAACTAGGAGGGTTGAAATAATGGGTACGGTCATGTGGAAATTTTTAGAGACCTCCCACTTCGTCAGCTCATAATTTTTGAAATTTTTTACTTTTTTTAGTTTTTAATTTTTTTATGTACTCTTCTAAAATTAACAAATAACTACTAAAAAAATGGATACTAAAAATATTTATTGCCTTTTTTACGACACTTTAAAAATTATCTGAAATTCATGCTTCTAGACCAGAATACCTCCTTAAGTTAATAACATAATCTTCGAAAAACTTTTTCAGAGCGGATTACTATAGCATATACATAGCTTGCATACAAACTGAACGCATAGTTATTAAAAGAAATGCACCTGTGAAGGGTGTATTAGCTTCGGTGCAGCCGAAGTTAACGTTTTTTCTTGTTTATAATAATTATTATTAAATAACTGTGAATAAAGTGAAATATAATTACTTCGTCTGATAAATATCATTAATAATATCCATCAACAGTCGCTGCTGGAACCATCAAAATACTCAATGCTGTACCAAAATGTGACTTTAAAGGAGGTAAAATGTTCAAAAGATCAAAAACACACAAAATTTTCGAGACGGCAGTCACCAAAGATAACAAAGGAAAGTTTTGGGTAAAGTTTAGTGTTCGGACCGAATCCAAAGCGTTATAGACGCAACCATCACCTGGAAAAGTTATGGTTACACAACATTTTTCCTTAAAGTATGGAATCTATCAACGTTTGGAGCTGACCCAGCGTCTACTCGTCTTTGTATGTAATACCAGATTGAGGTTCAGTTTAATTCCAGCTGAAGTATTCATAATATAGGACGTCGATACTTTTTAAGATTAAAACAGGCTTTATATCAAATTTCGATACTTCATCAATTCTTCTTATGTTAAGGCTCCTAGGGCGTATTCTTTATGCTCTAGAGCTCTATCCATATTTAAAGTTAGCGAGTGAAGTGCAGTCGCAGTGGATCTAGCCTTCGTATAGGTCTTATCTGCTTTCGATATTTTAGCCGACAAAAGTTAGTCTCAAATTAGACATCTAGAATCTTTAGAGGGCGTTTCGAAGATTATAGCGATATTTCTATAATTTGATATCATTTTAGTAATAGGATTTTTCCCTTCAAAAAAAATACGGTGGATGGACGGCACTTTCTCATTTTTAAATCGATCGCATTCTAGCAACGTCGTCATTTAAAGATCACCTCAACGTTATACTTGCTTAATAGCCGCTGCTGAAGACTTATGATCTTTTACAACTTAGCGGCTTTCCACTCCTTGAACTCGGTTAATCGCGAGCAATTCAATTCTCAAATGGATTTCAAAGTCATGTTTCACAGAGCTATACATAAATATATAAAATACATTCTTGAAGCCATTACCCAATTGCAAAATATAGGACTAATTCCTTGCCATTTTGTTTGCGACCAGGGCACCAATTTTCAGAATTTCGCTAATTTGTTAGGTGTTTCAGCGTCACGGCCTTTTTTTAATGTTAATGGCAAGGAAGTGTATTTTTTTACGATAGCCCCCATTTGATAAAAAGTAGTCGTAACTGTTTACAAAATTTAAAAAATACGGTTTTCTTTAAAAATTGTCGGGTAAGTTGGTCGGATATTGTTCATTTTTATGAAACCGACTCTAAGTCGAGTTATCGGTGTGCGCATAAATTAACCGATGCTCATATTTATCCAAATACCTTCCAAAAAATGAAAGTTAAATTCGCGTCTCAAGTATTGCGTAATACGGTCGCTTCTGGTATGTTGTCCCTATATAGCTCGGGAGAATTAAGCTCGAATAGTAGCAGCTTTATTAATACCGCGGAACTCGTTTCGTTTTTAAATAAATTATTTGATATTTTAAATAGCAGTTTCGTTGAGGTTGTTGTACCCACTAAAAAAGTGTTTGTAGGTTCCCCTGAACAGTTAGATTTTTTAAATGAGGCAGAAAAAATTCTAAAAACTATTCGGGTCGTAGACGATTTAGAAAGCAACACAACCAATTTTTTTTTATAAAGGGGTGGGTGTTAAATATTAACAGTTTAAGACGATTGTGGCGATTTTTGTCACACTCAGGTTTTCCGTGCTTAAAGACGAGACGACTATGTCAGGACAGTTTAGAACATTTTTTTGGGCAGATTCGAAGCAGAGGAGGTACTAGAGTAACTCCCTATATGTTTTCTAGTTTGTTTAGGAAATCGTGGGGCTTACGTTACGTAAACGTCGTAACAAAAGGAAACTGTGAGCTGCCTTTAGAACCTGATGCCACAGTAATTTCGGAACATACATAGTAATAATGTTCTACGTAATGTGTGTAATGATTCACTATTGAATGACCTTTCTTGGCAGGATTTTCAAGGTCTACCACGGCCTGAACACTCCCTCGTTAGATCAATAACATTAGATAGTAGTTTAGAAATTAATTTTTTGAAAGAAAATGCGTTTAGCTACTTTTGCGGCTATTTTTATTTAAAAATTTTCAAACTGCACACATGTTCCCTGCCTTTACCATATTTAGGAGATGAAATTCCTTCGGACGAATTCATCTTCATGCATCAAAATCAAATAGACAAATGCAATTTAGTGAAGCCGCCTGAGGATTTTATTGCATTTGTAAAAATTTTGGAAACCAGATTTTTAGAAGAATTCGACAGTAATTGTCATAAAATAGGAAAAGGAGATATTCTTTTTAATAAAATGAAAGATTTTAGGCCCTTTTTGTGTTGTAATAGAATTAGAATATATTTCTTAACTAAATTTTTAAATAAAGACCTTTCTGTCCCTAATTTTAAAAATAAAATTTTGTGTGTAGTAGGTGTTAACATAGGTTTCAATTTTTTTTTATTTTTTAGTGGTTACAATATGCGAACTGAAACTTACGATAGAATATAAAAAAGTAAAAAATTTTTAAACAATTACTGTTCAAAATTGAACATGTTCGTTGCTGCCAAAGGACGGACAACAACATTATATTTAAAAACGTTTATATATTATTAAATCTTACTATTGATACAGTCCACTATTATTAGATATCTATGTTCAAATATATTGAACATACATGCATATAAACATAAACACATACTAACCGTGCGATTCTGTAACTTGAGACAGTCTCAAGTCTCTAAATTTGAGATTTTAAGTTAGAGACAATTTTTGAGACTTGAGATGATATTGCTATTCTGTAAGTGACAGTCACAAAATCTATTACATTTCATTATTCAGAGATGTTTTTACACTTGAATGAAAATAAATATGTCGATAACAAATATTAAATTTTCTATAACATAGTCAAAAAACATAATTATCAATGAAAATAAAAATATATGTTGACTTTGTTTCATAATATTTACGAAATTTATGTAAAATTGATTTACTTTTAACCTTTTCGTGTTTGAGTTGCTTACAAAATATAAAGAAACGACAATCGATTAATATCTATGATGATCTCTATTCAGTATATTTCAAAATGGCAGACAAGAGTTCTTTTTAGTTTTGTGACCTGCTAACTACCAGGTCTCAATATTTTGAGACTAACGCTAGAGACTGTTTAGTGAATAGTAACTAGTCTCAAATTGAGACTTTGCCTCAAAATGTCTCAAATAGAGACTAGAGACTGGTTACAGAATCCCGCTATAAAACAAATCCAAGGTCACACAACATGTGCACTTGAAAACAATACCATACCATGTAGCATAAACAATATGCTACATATAGTACATATGAACATACACACATACACATATATTAAGATAGTTAAGATAGTTCTTAAAATTGTATATAAATAAGTGAAAATTCTAAATAAAATCAGAATGAAATATTTCTCACTCGACGAAAGACGGTTCTATTTCCCCCCACCAGAGGTAAGGAATAAAAAATCTTTGTTGAGTTTAAACAATTACGATAAAGAGGCTCTAAAATTATAAAGCAATTTTTTTTAACAAAAATTAGAATTTGGGATTTAAATGTAGGCATTTGTATATATGTAAATAATTTGTTATATATTTTTATATATTTTTTACATGAATTGTTATTGTTTTGTTTTTATCGTTATATGTATACATTTATCGTTTTGTTTTTTTCGTTATACAGTGCACTCGCGGTAACGTGAACTAATTAAAACCAAGGGAGTTCACGTTAGTGAAAATGTTCACGTTAGCGATTGTCGAATTTGAAGACGCAAAATAACTTCAAATTGCTAAATTCAGGATTTTTACACATTTAAATGTAAAAGTATTTTATTATTGCCATTAGTATGTTCATGGGTATGAACATATATATTAAATTGCGAATAAAATTTCACATTAGATTTATTCATTAAAAAAATCCGTTATCTTTTTCTGCTGCTTTTTCCTTTCTAATAGCTGAAATACTGCTTTCTCCCTTAAGCGTCTAAGTACACTCATGTCGCTCTGATCAACCATTGCATCTCCAGCCCATTGCAATGCCTTGTTAAAGATTTCAACTGCCTCACTTGCGGCAATTTTCTTTATGGGGTCTTCGGCAATACCATCATCATCGTCACTTTCTTCAATTTGGTGGATTTCGGTGATTTCATGGATTTCGGTGGTATCATCAACACAAGGGTCATCGTTCCACTCTCGAACCATTGGCAATGTAAACTCAACCTAAAATAGAAAAAAGTAATAATGATATCAAAGTGTGTCGTAAAACTTCTTCCTGAGGACTCAAGTCCTGAAGGAGATCAACTGACATTTGCATTAAAGAGTTTATTTCTGCACTCCATTTGTTAATGGAATGTTATATTCAGGGTCCTCCTCGTTTCCCATTAAACTTAAAATGTTTTTCCAACAATTGGCAAGAGTTTCTGTGCTGACCCGATCCCACGCGACAGATAAAAGGGTAACAGCATCTTTCAACGTTACATTTTTCATTGATTCAAGCAAATCTAAGTTTTTTGCTGCTATTGAAGCCAACAAATTGTTTCTGTAATATAACTTCGTTATTTTAATCGCATTTTGATCCATAGGTTGGATAAGAGGGGTGACATTTGGCGGCATAAACATGGCAATTGTATTTCCATCTTCAGTTTTTAATTCTGCTTCACTTGGATGAGAGGAAGCGTTGGCAATAAGTAATAATGCCTTTATTGCTAAGTTCTTCCGCTTTAGAAACAATCTTACCTGGCCAAAAGCAAGAATTTATAATAATTACTAATTAAGCGAAAAAATTTTTTACCTGTGGCACAAAAGATTGATGGAACCAATGTTTAAAAATAGCAGACGTCATCCAGGCTGATTTCGAGTTCTTATAATCCGTAGGGCAACTAAAGTGTTTAAAGCTGCGTGGATTTTTTGCCTTACCAATTACTAAAAGTTTAAGTTTATGTGCACCCGATGCTTTTGCGCAACAGAGAAATGTTATACGCTGCTTCTCCGTCTTTGTTCCTGGAGCAGTTTTCTCATGCGATGATACATAGGTCTTATCTGGCAAAAGCTTCCAGAATAAACCAGATTCGTCAGCATTATACAATTGGTCATTACATAACTCCATTTCCTCAATTTTTTGTTTTAGTTTCAGTTTAAATGGATCAACCAATTGAGGCTGCGATGAGAGTTTTTCTCCAGATACTTTAAGCAATCTAACTCCGTATCTTTTCTAAAATCTCTGGAGCCATTCGTCACTAGCATTGAATCCGGTCGCGTTTTCTTTAAGTAGGGAATGCAATTCCTTAGCCTTTTCTTTTAGCATTAATCCACTTACAGGACAATTCCTTTCGCGCACCCGGATGAACCAAAGGTATAGACTTTTTTCCATAGCTGGAAGCTCTGACGATTTTAAAGTTTTCCTTTTTCCCGGTCCTTGGTATGTATTATTCACGCATTTTAAAATGGCTTCTTTTTTCTTTTTAATACTGCATATTGTTGACTTAGCGACATTATATTTTTTTGCTAAGTTAGTCACACTTGTTCCTTTTTTCAGACTGTCTAAAATGTCTGCTTTTCTCTTTTAATTGCAAACACTTCGATTTTTTGGAACTCATTCCGATTGATTGATCACTCCGCGAAAGAAAAAACCTTCAACTGAAGTAAGTCGTTGTCATTCCCCGAACTTAAAAAATAAAATTTAATGTATTCGGTGTTGTTCGTATGTTAATAAAAAGTGTAGTGAACAAAAATTTTGTTCACGTTACTGAGCTTTCTAAGTAAGTTTGTTCACGTTACAGAGTAGTCAATGTAAAAAAAGCGTGTTCACGTTAGCCCGTGTTCACGTTAGACGGTGTTCACGTTACCGCGAGTGCACTGTATAATGAATTGTTATCGTTTTGCTACTTTATGTAAATAAATTTTTAATGGGTGATATAGGCCTAAAGGGGAACCGAGCACCCAAAACTAACTGCGGTAACGCGCCGTTTTGCATACCTCCTGGGTGGTGTGGAAAGTGCAATTGGGCATTTTAATTTAAATGCCCAAAAATTCGTATTTCGTTCGATCTGGCCACAATGGAAAATGTTATAAAAAACGCTTATATTGAGGCGCCCTCACACTAATCTATATATATATAATTAAGTGGCAAAACTTCCTGTTCGCATACTCCTCCTAGACGGCTTGCCCGATTTCAATGAAATTTTCAGGGGTGTTTGGGGTCTGTTTGGAGGGTGCACATAAGATATTTAATGTGTGTATCATTGCACGTTGTGCAAAAAAAAAAAAACAAAAAACGAAACAACTGGCGGATGTTTACAATTAATAAAAAACATTGACATCGCATGTTGATCGTTTTAGCCTGTCATTCGTTCTTTCTATGGATGACTGTCAAGCTAACAAGACATACAGAACGTAAGTGTTCCGAATGCACTGAGTGTATCAAAAAAAATGTTTCAACATTGTGTGTATTTTTCTCAGATTTCAACGTGATTTACATTCTGCGTACAACACAAAGCAAGTGAGTATTGTTGTTGTTTCATATGTGATGCCATGCCGTTCGATTGTCGCTTGAAAATGCGCAGTGTGTGTAAAAAAGAGTGTTTCAACATTGTGTGTTTTTTTCCAGATTAATTCCATCGATTTGCTACATTTATTCGAACCGATTTTGTGTTTTCTGCTGACCGTGCAACACACACAAAGCAAGTTAGTATTGTTATTGTTTCGTAAGTGCTTCCATGCGGTTCGCAAATACACTGTTGGTGGGTCTTATTGCATATGCGTGTGTGGGTAAAATACATAGTTTAAGATGTAGTTTTAGGTTAATTTTTCCATTTTTATTTATGTACTTCAAATATGCATACTCTAGCACGACCACCGGGGACAACACTAACTACCTTTTTCGAGTTGTGTGAAAACGATGAATTTGCAAGAACATTGCTATATTCCGAAATACCACAATATTTCACTTGGAATCCATCATCGAAAACACTTCAACGACGAAAGCAAGGGGAGCGTGTTGACGGTTATCCAAATGCCCGTAAAACCGATGCCATAAGACGCATTTACACCATCCATCGGAACAACACCGAATGTTTTTATTTGCGTCTGCTATTAGTCAACGTGCGCGGACCAAGATCATTTGATGATATGAAAACTGTTGACGGTCAGTTGTGTGCGACGTATCGTGAAGCATGTCAGCGATTGCATTTGTTAGAAGATGATATGCATTGGGACACCGCACTTCATGCCGCATCACTCACATCTCATCCAAAACAAATACGCGTACTATTCGCCATAATAACATCTACATGCCTTCCGTCAAATCCGCAATAACTGTGGAATAAGTACAAAGACTGCATGACCGAGGACTTATTAATTTTGGCGCGTAATCGAGCATCGGACGCAGACTTGCTATATACATACAAATGTATAATTCTGCTTTGATATTGGTTGAAGATCTGTGCCTTACAATTGCGAATAAGGCATTAGCGCAACTTGGCATTACTGCGCCCAATCATTGACCATGAGCTTCAACGTGAACAACAATACGATTGCAATGAATTGCGTGCTTTCATACAAGCTAACATTACCAAATTGAATATTCAGCAGAAAAATGCTTATGATAAGATTATACGAGCGGTTGACAATAACGCCGGTGGATTCTACTTTCTTGATAAATTGCGCTGGCAATTGCTTCGTCAGGCATCGCTGCTACTCTACTTGATGGCGGCCGAACAGCACATTCTGCGTTGAAATTACCGTTGAACATCCAAGTCGTTGAAACACCAACGTGCAACATATCGAGGAATTCAACAATGCCAAAAGTTTTGCGAGGAGCTGGAATAGTTCTATGGGATGAGTGCCCAATGGCTAACAAAAAGTCATTAGAAGCATTCAATAGAACAATGCAAGATTTACGCCAAAAGTAACAAATTTTTGGCGGAGCATTAATCTTATTATCCGGCGATTTTCGGCAAACTTTGTCAGTCATTCCTCGATCAACTCCTGCCGACGAAATAAACGTATGTTTAAAATCGTCAGTTTTGTGGAGACATGTTCAAAGGCTGACTCTTACCATCAACATGCGAGTCCAATTGCAAAATGATCGATCCGCAGGGGCGTTTTCGAAGCAGTTGTTGGACATTGGCGAAGGCAAAATACCAATCGATGATACCGGTTTGATCACATTGCCGAACAACTTTTGTACACTTTTACAATCGAAAAAGAATTGATTGAAAGTGTATTTCCGAATATCAACGCCACGATTATTTAAGTGAACGCGCAATATTGGCACCAAAAAATGTGCACGTCAACGAAATCAATTTTGCCATTCAAGAATAACTGCCAGGAGAAGCTACAACATATACATATGTACATCGATTGATAGGGTTTTAAATCAAGATGAAGTAGTCAATTATCCAAATGAATTCTTGAACTCTTTGGATCCCCCCGGTCTGCCACCGAATCGTTTGGTCCTGAAAGTCGGTTCACCCATTATACTTTTACGAAATCTGAAGCCAGCGACTTTGTGTAATGGCACAAGACTTTCAGTCAAAAAATTGTGGTCAAATTTGATTGAAGCAACAATACTAAATGGCAAGGCAGCAGGTGAAGCTGTACTCTTACCACGCATTCCCATGATTCCAACGGACATGCCGTTTGAATTTAAGCGCTTGCAGTTCCCAGTATGTCTTGCCTTTGCGATGACCATCCACAAATAGCAAGGGCAAACGTTTCAAGTGTGCGGCGTCAATTTGGAAGAACCGTGCTTCTCCCACGGCCAATTGTTCGTCGCATGCTCGAGAGTGACAACACCAAGGTGCTTATTCATTTACGCGCCAGGTGGAAAAACCAAAAATGTTGTATAACCAATATGTTTTATAAATGTTTTATAAATAAGTAACAGTTTTACAACAATAAATAAAACACAAAATAAAAACCCTTAAGAGTTTTAATCGATTTAGGTGTAGCGAAACGCACAAGGTAACAGCTAGTATAATATATAATAAGTTGGGCATCCCATTATTCCTGATAATAGTTTTGATAATGCAGCACGAGAGAGCTGTTGATATGGTTGATGTGATGGCACTTACGATGGTAACAAACTTAAGCGGAAAAGTGATGAGTCAAATATTTATACACAATTAGGTATTGCTGCATGCAAATGGCAGTGCAAAATATTTATAATTTTCCTATAAATACGTTAAGTATCTACCCAAGTGTACTAAACGAGCTAAAATGCTTTTGGTAACAATTTGGATTAACTTCGTTGTGATGATGTCAAATTTAAACTTCCGTTGTTGCTTAATACTGTTTATTGATTGTTTTATCATGTTCAAGATACTCTGTTGTGTTTTGGGCGCTTTTAACTCCTTTCACCGAGCTACAACCATTCAACGGACTTACAATTGGTCTGAAATATATCGTCACCTGAAATGCAAAATAACGTAACATCACTTTTCGTAGGTTTACAGGAGAAGCAAAAACCGTATAAAAAGAAAACCACTTGAGATATTGAAACAAAATTTTCAAATCTGAATTAACATGAACCTATAAGTATATTTTAGAAAAAAATAATGAAAAAATTAAGCAAATTTTATAGTAGGTGTCTTACGTTATTTTGAATTTTCATTTCTGAAACAAAATAACGTATGATCAATGTAAATTTGTATAAAAATTAAAAATTTGAATATTAATACTTTTTTTTTTAATTTTAAATAAAAACAGTTGCAAGTTTTTTATATTTCATGTTATTTTTATTATTAATATGTACATAAGTACCAGAAAAAATTTTAATATTTCAAGCTAAAAAATGTGGATAATGTTTAATTATTACTTATTAAATAACTAATTATTCAAAAGGTATATTATCATAAAAGTAATAACAGTCTACTGGAATTAAAGCTTCTAGGTCCTGCAGATGTTGCCATTTCTTCTTAGTTATTGTTAAACTTTGCAATAGAATAGGCTGCTGAATTCCTAAAAACGCACGGGTCTGATTACTTAGAACATGGAGTCGCTAAACCGAGCTCTAGCGGCTCCTTCTCTACCCATATACCGAGGGAGTTGTGGGTGGGAAGAAGCCGTTGGAGAAAAGGGACAGAGAGCTTCTTCGCGGATGGGTCAAAGGTGGAGGGGTCCACTGCCAGGAGCTCTCCATCAACTCCAATTTCTCCAACTTCTTAAGTATTGCAGTGTCTTCCAGGCCTAGACTGGAGCCATTAAGGTAGCAGTAGATTTACTACTCCGGAGTGCAGCCTCCTTCAGAGGAGTGACCATCGACTCAGATAGCAGAGCAGCGATTTCAGCCTTGAACTCATTAACAATCAGAAAATTCAGAGCTGATCGAAGACCTAACCTCGCTATCAATAGCATCGAGTGCCTTTGTGATAAGAATGATATGAGTGCCAGACCACAGCGGAATCGCAGGAAATATGAGCTAGCAAGAAGAGACACCCTAGAACCGCTATCGGTAGAATGGGATCGGATCTGTGCTCCCGTATCCCAATCTTTTACTGCTGGGCCACAATTTTTACACACGCTGTTGAAAAAGTCTTTTGTCCCAAGAACGTTCGCATGAGATCTAGTGATCTCTTTGCCCTTAGTAAGGCAGCCTTTCCCTAGTTTTGGGGCTTGTAACACGCCATCGCCCTATTGGCTTCCACGCAGTAAGGCTGGGAATCCTACCAGATGCCATCTACACAAGCTGTATGGAAGAAGATTAGGTGGAAGCAACTCAACACTTCCTTCTTGGCTGTCTTGCGTTAGGGAGGTCAGGACTTAATCACTTGGGGGCGCATACCTTCAGACATCCCACCGAACTGGCGGAAAGTGTTTTGTTAATTTATTAGTTCGAACACAGGAGTTCTTCTTTTCTATGGCCTCACAAAGGACTACATATACATATGTTCACCTTCCACGTTCGATCAACGATGTAGCCTACACTAACCAAAGCACATTGAACTTAAGCACTAAAAATAAACATAAACAATAAATGAAGGCTAACTTCGATATAAAAAAAAAAACACTCTGTTATATTTACATACTTGGGTGATGATACGTTATTTGGTTTAACGAAATCAAGAACTTGATGATACGTTTTTTTGAATTTTTAATATAGCTTGGGTATTTTTGATCGCAGAAGCTTAAAATTTGCGACACATATGTAATATGATGTGGTGAATCGTAATCAGTAAAAAACTCAATTTTGAATTTTTTGATGATACGTTATTTTGCATTTCAGGTGACGATATATATGTATGTACATAAATAAAAATGAATCGTCAAAATGTATGTACGCTCATAACTCAATAACGCCCGGACCAATTGGCCAGTTCTTTTTCTTAAATGTTCGTTGAAGTTCAAAGATGGTTTTTACGGCGAGAAAAATTAGAATAATTTCCGGAAAACCCCCAGAAACAGCCCTTTTCTTTTCCCCATTCAAACGTTTTATAAAAATTAATGTTTGTTTGTTAGTAACACTAAGAGAATGGTTGAACCAATCTTGATGAAGTTTTTAGGGTTGTTTGTTGTGGATTGGGAAAAGTTTAGAAACAAAATACCTTATACTTTTCGTGAGGAGAAGTCGGAAAATTGGAAAATTCCAAAGAGTAACATTTTCCATACACATTTGTTCAATTTTTGTTTGTTTTGCATTTTAATATTTTGATTCGTAAATTATTTGAATCGTTCAATTGCGGTCGCTTGCTTTTTTATTCTGGCTATCCAAAGGAAAAATTATTGAAAATTATTCAGTGAAAACTTTATGTGTGTTTCACACAATGCGATCAATTGCATATTGAAATTTGTTACGAAGCCACGAAGAGGTCGGCGTTCTTTTTGGCATCAACGTATGGCAGCCCAAGGAAAGGCAAGAAGTACTCCCAAATGCGATGACATACGTGCGGAATAATGGATAGCCGTCAATCAGCTAGCGATCGTAACGATATCACAGCACGACTTTTTAAACAATAGCTGCGATGTTTGATGGTCTTTATCTTGAAGCAACCTATGGTATATATGATGCTGTTAGATGCTTAATGTATTCTGTTGAGTAGCAAAAATGAGGTTTGCCGCACGCACAAATTCTTCTTTGGATGCGGATGGTGATTACACCAGATCAAATTGATGAAATCATTTCAGCGGAAATTCCTGATTCAGAGATAGATCCAGAATTATACGAAGTGGTGTGAACCAATATTGTTCAAGGACCTTGCGAACCTTACAATCCCACTTTGGTTTATATGTCTGACAATAAATGCACGAAACACTACTCATGTGCTTTTCTTTCGGAAACGGAAATGGGAAATGATGGATATTCACTGTATCGGCGTCGCTCACCAGGCGACAATGGCAGAACATTTAGCTTTTAGAGGCGTGAATATCGAGGTTAACAACTCATCGAAGTTGACAACACATGGATCGTACCATATTCTCCACTTTTGTCTAACTCACAGTTAAAACTCATGTCAATGTTGAATATTGCAGATTGGTGAAATCGATCAAATACGTTTGCAAGTACGTCACCAAAGAAAGCAACATAGCGGTTATTAGCCTTGAACGATATGAGATCAGCAGTATCAAATGGGTCGATATGAGAACTGCAATAAAGCGCTTTGTAGGATATTTACTTTTGCAATTCATGAAAGTTTTCCGACTGTTGTGCGTCTCGCGGTTCAACTTAATTTAAGTCATTGCGTTTTGTGAATGGTACAGTGTGTGCAACTTTTTGAGAAGCATGCCAGCAGTTGCATTTGCTGGAACATGATAATCACTGGAAACAGACGAAGGACAATGCGATAATTACTTCGCATACCATTGAAGTTCGCATACTTTTCGCGAAGATCATTTCGACATATCAGCCTTCAAATTCGCGTTAATTATGGGATACGAAAAAATTACATTGCCGATGACATTTTACATTGCATTCGCTAAGAATTGGCAAATTTCGGTTGATACTTCCAGTGGTTTGATATCAATTTCACCTCCCTTTTGTCAATTCACTTCAACGGAGATCAACTCATTACGAATATTTATCCGAACATTGGCCAAATTATCGTAACTGCAATTGCTTGAGTGCACGCGCAATTTTAGTTGCCAAAAATACCGATGTTAATGACTTAAACTGGAAGATTCAAAGTCAAATTCCGGGAGGTTTGCGTTCATATAAATCGATCGATCGTTTTGACAAGGAAGACGAAACCGCAAATTATCCAGTGGAATTTCCAAATTCTTTGGAGAGGCTTTATGCTCCAGCATCATTTGCGTCTCAAAGTTGGATCTGTCATTGTTATGTCTCACAATCTTCATGCGCCGAAACTGTGTAATGGAACCCGACTAATTATGACGCAGTTATCGAATACAAGGGACAGCCATTTCAGTTCAAACGTATTCAATTTCCAGGGAAAATTGCCTTTGCGTTAACAATAAACAGGACACAAGGAAATCGGGAAATGCTATGTTTTTCACACGACCAGATATATGTATGTGGCGTGTTGATGAGTTGGAAACCCATCTTCTCTGTATATTTACGCACCAGAACAGAAATCAAAAAATTATGTTTATTAAGCTGCGCTACATTAAAAAAATGTAGAAAAATCGAAAATAAATCATTTTCGACACAATATAATTTCAACTTTTTTTCATTTCAAAACACATAATTTCACGCAGGACAACGGCTGCGGGGTCAACTAGTATGTATATAATAATGGATCCATACCTATTTGTAATCAATTCACATAATTAACGCAGAAAGTCGTTCTCATTGCATTTGATAAATAAATATTATATTGCCCTTGCATACAAGGATATAACCTTTTCAATTTCACTTTACTGTTAGCCATCACAATTTCAAGTATTTTATGTTATGTGTTTGGAATTATTCGGTTTTTTGCTGGTACGGTTGCGACGGAGAAATTTAATATGCACTTTCAGTTAATCGAATATGTTCATCGAATGCGTTATTTGCCATTGATAATGCGCAAAGGACCATAAATCTTCCGTACAACCTTTCTCTCGAAAACCCGTAACGTCGCATCATCAGATGTTGTCGTCGTCTATGCCTCTGCTCATATAGCAGGAGGGAAACCATGAGTGACTTATAGAGTTTGGTCTGTTCGTCGTTTGGTCTGTTTCTCAATTGCCTACTCAGTCCAAGAGTTATTCTTCGTTGGGTTTCGACACTGACACTGTTGTTGGTGTTAATTCTGGTTCCCAGATAGACGAAATTATCTACGACTTCAAAGTTATGATTGTTAATAGTAGTTGAGGCAAATGATATCAATATCATCTACGTACGCCAGCAGCTGTACACTCTTACAAAAGACTCTGCCTTCTTGATAGATGGAAAAAGTCGCACGATAGGGCGTCGCCTTGTCTGAAAACTCGTCTAGTATCGAACGGCTCGGAGTGCTCCTTCCCGATCCTGACGGAGCTTTTAGTATTGCTCAATGTCAGTTTATACATAGCGGCTTAAAGGCAGTTCCTTTTCGAGCCGTCAAAAGCAGTTTTAAAATGACGAAGAGGTGGTGTGTGTCGGTCATCTTTTCACGGGTATTTTCCAAGATTTATATGGGATGTTGAGGAGGCTTATCCCACGGTAGTTGGCGCAAATTGTGGAGTCTTAGAGCTTGATTCTTAGTCTGCAATTCCCGACTCAGAGGAAAATGATAAAATTGATTTATTCCATTATGTGGTAGGCAATTTTGAAAATTTGAAAATCTGTATTGCTGTCAATAGTGGATAAACCTTTTGTGCAGTGTCATATCTTTGCACGTTTTTATAATCTCCAATGATTCAATAATAGGAAGTTATATACATATATATGTATATATATTTCGTATAGGCTGCTACTGCTTCGTGATTCCACGTTGTTGGACATATGGATTTTAATTTTTCCCGTCTTTGCTCCCTTTTTTATCATTCTCGAAATTTCATCTTTCAGAACATTTTGCCTTTGAATATCGTGTTGATATTTATATTTGGCTAATATTGGAGATATACCGGCTTTTCAATAAGAGCGCTACAAGACGCTGAACCCAATTTTCGATGGTTTTCAAGCATAAATCGGCCGATACCTGTTGTAATTTCACGTTCGAGATTCGTACGAAGTTCATCAATCGTCGCTGGTTTGTTGGCATAGACCATAGACTTGACGTAGCCCAACAGGAAATAGTCTAACGGGGTCAAATCGCACGACCGAGGCGGCCAATTGACTGGGCCATTTCGTGAGATAACCCGTTAACCAAACTTGGGTTTCAATAAATCGATTGTGACATTCGCTGTGGTTTTTTTGGTGTCGTCCTCTTGGAACCACATATTGATTAAGTCCATATCATCCAATTCGGGTTCAAAAATATTCGGTTATCATTGAACGGTAGCGATTCAAATTTACAGGAAAGTGCCGATCTTGATTATCGCGGAAGAAGTACAGCCCAATGACGCCGTCGGCCCAGAAACCGCACCAAACCGTAAATTTTTCGGGATGCAGTGATGTCATGGAGTACATGTGGATTGCTGCCTGAACAATAAGGCATATTTTTCTTATTGACGTAGCCATAGAGCTCGAAAGGAGCCTCATCGCTGAAGATGATTTTTCGATGAAAATCCGGATCATTTTCAATTGTTGCTTAGCTCAATTCACGAACATAATACGACTCTGATGTGCTGTGCCTGTGGATTCATATTTTTCCACGAGACATTCAATTGTTGATCTGACAGTAGCGCTCTGTAAGTTGAGGCTCCGAATTTTGATAGTAAATTTTAATAATTTCGACTTCTTGTTGGATCGTATATCTTTCCATGATAGAATGGCAACCCTTACTGAAGTGAAATGTCAAAAGAGCGGAAAAAAATATGGCGTCGTTTGCTGTCCCTATCGCTCTCCTTTTGTGGCGTTCCTATTGAAAAACCAGTTACATATGTAGGCAGGAGAAGGACAAATGTATTTGTAAAATTTACTCCGCTAGATGGATGCATTATATATTTATGGTTAGACGTGTAATCAAAAAAAATACTCGGATTTGTTTTGGCTCCAAAAAACTAAATTTTGTCGACGGAAAATGTCATAAATAAATGATTATTTCTTAAATTAATTAGAATTTCTCTATTTCAATCTATCATGAGCATCTTTTCGCCAAACGAAAAAATCTCCTATAGGGAATTATGAAATACAGATTAACTTGGTTTAGAATAGTACAAGCACTTTGAAATACCTCATCGAATACCCACATATAATTTATGTTGACTCCATTAAACATTTTAATGGTTATTTGCCATTGAAGTTATACCACACCAAATGCAATTTTGCTCGTTTACATACCCTATGAGGCCCATAAATTACATAAATGGGCCTCTTACTGAACAAAATTGGGCTCGAAAACATCGGATCTTCTTGGAATTTTTCAAGAGCCCATAGAGCGAAGCGATGTCACTTAAGAAGGTCAAACGGCTTCGGTTCTTGCACAAGCTATATTTTGTACGATTTCAATTTAAGATATTGACGAAAAATGCGTCAAGTCGTTCCATACGTCAGACCGATTTGCTGCCAACGGCGCCGAATCGACTCTGCTGCGATTGGTGGTGTTGCGAATAGTACGCTCAGTACCATAAGTTGAGCGAAGCGAGTGAAACACCTTCTTTACAGAACGTGAATTTTCGTAGTAAAGTTAAACGATTTTTAGGCGTAAGTCTTTCTACGAGTAAAATGAAATGCTAAACAATACTGAAGAAAAATAGCATAACAGCTTGACATGACTCACGCGTGATTTTTCAAAAAATAGGTATTGAAAAAAGGACCTCTGCTTGGATCACCCGTCATTTGGAAGAAATTGCGAAATGCTTCCTCTTACATGCAATTTTTAGTAGCATGTAGCATGTTGCTTTAACTAATTTCGGCTATTGTCTAAACTTTTCAACTTTAATAATTCATTCATGCATACTCATTAAATAATTGGACATTAAATGAAATACCGAAAACAGTAATGGCGTATTTATCGAATAATTTGATCTCAAAACAATTAAATGTTTAATATAAACAAGATCTAAAGGGCCTTTTAATCTGTCAGTCGTAATAAAAATGTACTCTAAAGTAGTTCGTTGGTATATTTTAATGATATTTTGCTGCGGTGGACTGTGGTCAAAATATAGATTGAAAACTCCGTTTGTACAGGGTACTCGTATTGCTTTCAAAAATCTACAATGTCATTCATTCAACAAAACTCTTTTCCGTTTCGAACAATGCCAAATAAAGCTACAAAAACGGGGACACAATGAAATGAATATTATCGGCAAATTGTCAAGATCAATTGACAATATAACGGTTCGTACAAGTTATACGTCAAGAACGTGTTAATTGTTTTGACATTACCATATATCCATACTTTTTAGGTAAAAGCTGAACTGTTTCGCAAGACCAACGGCTACACCCCGTTTATCTACAAATTCACCATGGACTTTTGTGAGCTGAAACGCAATCCGCAACGTCAACCGGTCATGACTATATTCTTCAAATATTTGGAGCAGAATAGTAATTTGAATCACACCTGTCCATACGATGTTTGTTGACTGTAAATATTTTTATTAAATCAGATAATGTACGGATTTTTTTGTAGCATGATATCATCTTGAAAAACTTCGTTATGCCGGAGGAAGTGTTGATGTTGCTGCCATATCCCAAGGGCGATTATATGGTACAGTTAGGCTTCGCTGCATACAATGAATGGGTCCTTACTGTGAAGGCATTTGTGCAGATAACTGATTGAGGTTCACTGTATCTGTGTTCAGTCAACAAGTAGATATGCCAAAATTGAATAAATATTATAGAGTTTGCAAGTACAAATCGTCAAGCGAACACTAAAAAATATTGAGAAAAAAAAACAACAGCTTTTCATATTTTATACATTACTAATTGATTTGAGGGGCCAGGGGGAACTGAAATCTGGATATCTTGGTGACCACCGACTTTTTGAAACCAATAACCGTCCAGATCTTTCTAACGACTCAAGCGAAGTCATATTGCGCCAATATTCATCGACATTCCGTTTTTCTTGAAAATTACGGTTGCTCACAAAAATGTGCTTCCAAAAATCAGATTCAGGGGCAGCTTTTCCATTTTGAATTCAAGACATACAGATAAATAGTAATGATCCCGAAATTGACACTAAAAAACATACTATAACTCTTGCGTTTTGGAGACAATACATTCTCTGACCACTTCAAATAGTTCCTTAAAGTGTATTTATTTATTGTTGTGAAAGATCTTGAATCTCTGCTGTTCTATGGTCAAAAAATTCGACTCCCAACGACGAATAATGTTGTCTGACGGTGTCTCCTGGCCACGATATTTTCAGTTGTTTCATATATTATTTAATAGGAGTTATAATGAATATATGTACGTTGTCGACCTAAACGCCAATTGTGATGGGAAACTGCCTCTACGCTATCTAGCAAACGACATACATATATTATTGGTTATAACCGAATGGGGCGCAATGCTACTGTGTGTAGGTACTGGAGCTGCTCACTATTGATTTTGAGTAAGACCCTCGATGTAAGCATTGACTTTAAGATTTCGGGTTTGGGGTTTGACCCGGCGTCTGCGTTACAGATTGAGTCAGATTATGTGAGAGGGATAGTTTTTAAAGCAAAGTCATTATAGTGATGCCACCTTTCAATTTACAGAAAATTGGCTTTTCAGCGATGACGTAATTACGAAGTGAGCTCTGACTAGGCGATTCTGTAGAGCAATAACAAGCGGAAAATTTTTAGGTGGCACATAGCATGGTAATAATTAAAAATTTATCAAATAAAACAATCAGGTTAATAAAAATTTAAAGTAATTGCTCAACTATTTATAGTATTACATTCATACTAAGCTACATACATATATTGAAATACACTATTTCGGAGTTCAATCGCCGATCATCCGCGTAAACTGCACGCGATGAACTATGTACATATATCCAAGGTGTGGAAAGAGAGTTGTTAAAATTATGACGTACACGTATAATAATGTGCATAAAACAGTTTTCATCGACTATCGAAAAGGGAATGCCATCATTGGAGACTTATGTAACGCTATCGGATTCATCGACATAAAGCACAGTGCTATATTAAATGAATATAATGGGACAATTTTGTTGAATTTGGCTACGAATTGTATCCGACCGTATTCTCGAGATCTCACCTTTCGTGACTCTTTCATGTCCTCATACTTCAATAAAATTATGTTTAGTTTATGGAAAGTTTACATATTTTTGGTGAAATCACATATACCATATCGGGACCCGACCGACCAATTTTGACTAATTTTATGCGCAGCATTCTTCTCACATTTCTATGTCACAACCGGACTACATTCCACTTGATTCTTTTACTTTCCAGTACACAAATCAAGGAGGGATAAAATTTTTCTCTAATAAACATTGGTACCGACTATGTAGACCCCAGTATCTATAGTTGGCTTTTGACCGAAAATATCGGTCAATTGTGAGATATTCAATTAAAATTCAGACAGAATTCTTGATAATAGTAATTCTGTGTAATAGAAATATGTTGAAATGGGTCAATACATCCCTGAACATTTTTGTAGTATATGTAACAAACCTTATGTCGAATATGTTGGACAGTGTATGAGTTATATAGAGAATATGTACTTATGTATATATAAAATTGCTTAGATTTCGATCATCTGGTAGACGTTTTACATCTTAAGACTTAAGGTATTTAGATGATTCTTGCATGTTACAAGAGTATAAAATGTTCCGTTGCACCTGAACTTAGCGCTTTCTTACATGTTTTAATAGCAGCACTTAATTATTGTTGTTATATGATGTACATACATTAGTGATGAGCGATTTCAATATCTGTGATTTCAGTGATTGCTATTTTTAAATCACTGTGATTTTATATTGCTGTTGCGATTGCAACTAAATCAACATAAATATAAAAAAATTGTACTCTATATTTTTAAAATTCATGAAATAAGTTTTCAAATTTGGTTTCAACAAAAAATAAAATTGAAATCATAATTAAGTAAAAAAAAAACAGTTTAATTAAGGGGTCAATAGGGTAATCCTTTTTTTTGCATTTTCTGTTCGCTTATACCCTTAGAATTAATGTAGAAACCCACTTTACCATTGGAAGGTTTCGAAAAAGGCCCAAAAATAATAATACCGCTCGACGTTCGGAGCGCTCGGAGTGCACACCTCAAACTTTAAACGCGTTTTTCTCAAAACACACTTTTTAAACTGGCGGACATGATTCCGGTCGAACTACTCAACCGATTTGCTTAATTTTTTTTTAATGTTCACAAAACGCCTGGCTATCGTCCCTACTAGATTCATAATTTTTTATAATTTATTGACAATGTTATGACAAAATTTATTTAAAAAAACATGGGGAAAATTAAAAAAAAAAACCTTAATTACTTTTTTATTTATCACGTAGGGATGATAACCATTCACGTACTTTTTAAGAATAAATTGGGTTTTTGTGTTTCAGATGATCCAAACATGAGAAATCGTGTCCGCCAGTGAAAAAACGCATCTCATTCACCCATCCATTTCTCCGACAGATGTCATCAAAAAATTCCGAAAAAAAATTGTTTATACACTCCACGATATACATACCTCATGATAAGTGAAAAAAGTTCTATTGTAGAATAAAAATTTCTATGACAAAAAAATGTCAAAAAACCGGCCAGATTACCCTACTGACCCCTTAAGAGCCAATTCGCGATGCCAAGCAATATAATTAATTTCTATGTATTTTGCCATTTTTGATACTGGATTGTATTCAATCGACGAAAGATATGATCAGTTGAAACAAATTTCTAAAACTTTTGGATTTTTATTTAATATTGATTAGCTGTAAAGTTTTACACACAGAATTTTTGAACATTGTAAAAGTTGAATTGTAAGTTATTAACTTACGTTGGATTGACCAATATAGATTCAATATACTTATTCAAGCTTTTGGCAAAAAAAATTGCTCATAACACTACACCACTACTTTGTATTAAATTTGTTAAAAATAATTAAAACATATCGCTCTAAATTTATTTACAGCAGTATGGGTGTTGCCTGTATGTTATCAAAGTGTTGTCAAACCTTAACCCTTTTGTGGAATTACTGTTTGCAACTCTGTGACGGTGACGCCCGGAACACCTAGAGCGCGACAGACTGCAAGCGACGTCTGTGAAATATTAAAATACATACATATAAGTATACATATGTACGTAGTAAACTACCGAAACTGTACGAAGCGAGCTACAATTCGGATTCAATATAATTGGATTTTTAGGTATATACTTTTTGAGTCATTTTAAAATTTTGAAGCGTTTTACTGCTCTTAAAGCTTATCATCTAGGCACAAATACGGTATTCATAATATTTATATACATATGTACATACATATAATATTAACAACCGTATACAGTGGGCAACTAAAGTCTATGTATAACTCAATGTTGATGTCTTGCTGAATGTTAAGCAATAGGGAAAAGTAATGATGCAGTTTGGTTTTAATTATATTTTTATTCGGAAATAATCTGGGGTGTT